>NC_133975.1:72956980-73258014 GCF_047716275.1 Strix uralensis
GAGAGACAAGCAAAGAAATAAATTGGAATTACAGATTCAAATATCAACACCTACCGATAAATCCATTTTCTTCTGTGCTTTGAGATTGATACATTAAAAATATTGTTCACAGTATAGAATTTCCCAAGAAATTCCCCTATGTGTTTCCACAACTTTTTTCTTAGCTATTTTCCTACAAGTTGTAAAAGAGCAAAAACAACCAAAAACCCAATAACAACTTTTTTTTTTTTTTTTTTTTAAATAATGAAGCTATTTTGGAGAGAAAACTTTATTAGCCTGCCTTTACTATGTAGCTTTACAAACAAAAGTAAACACTTTTAATGTAGTGCACAACTAGTCTTTCTTTGCAACAAGATAGCATCAGAGCTAAGAATTTACTAGCATTGAAGAAAGACTGAACAGTTATAAGACATCAGGAAGAGTCACCATCATATTAAATGAGAAAAATTTATTTTGCTAGAGCTATAAAAGAAAACTATAAATGATCTGACCTGTACCAAGTTAGGGAATTAGGAAAATCTTAGTCTCACATAAGAGTTAATATTGGTTTTTAGAGAATATTTTTTTGCCCACTAACACAAGGCAATGGGTAGTATTTGATCCCTGCCAGATCGCCACTCCAGGCACCACACAGCTGATGAGAGTACAAAATGTATTTTGTGTGTGCTGGAGATACCAGGCTGGCTGAGCCCTCAGTGCGGTGTTTTCTGCAGCTGCTTGGTAAATCCTGCTCATCAGATTTGCTACATATTCTTTACCCAGAGCCTCTCAGGATTTTAAAATTACTCTGCACCAAGAACTAAAGTTTGATTCTCCCAATTCCCAGGTTGAGACAAGAAGACCGCCAGTTACTTCCAATTTTGGTTAGAAAATAACAGAGTTAATACGAGGGGAGCCATACAGGGTTCTTCCGCATACCTGTTTCTGAGAGAGAACAAATATAGTTTCAGGTTCTGTTTGAGGTTTAGGCACGAATTCACATCAGCTCTTATTTCACCTTTTCTTAGTTTTCACCTGGTTTTACTAGAATTCCTAAAGCTTTACTTCATACATTTGCTCACTTACACTTTATCTCTTTCAGATCGCAGGTACGGTTTCATTCTTGGCACACTCTGCACAGCTACCGAAGCATGTTAGCAATTAGGGAAGTCCATGATTTGGCTGCAAGAAATAAGAGTTGCAAATCTTCGCATTGGATGAAAATGGATCACTATTGTAGCTGACACTTGGCTCTCCAGAAACATTTTCCCACTGGGTATTTTGTCATACTGCATTGCTAAGAAAGAAAATCTTCTACAGAAGCACGAGACTGTCATTGATCACAGTCACCAGTCCTTCATGAAAAATCACCACTAACTTCAAAAAGGGCTTTGAAGTAAAAGGACTCATATACCAATAATAATCGGATAATAGCTTTCACTTTCCTTTCCTGAGCTCTCTCCTGGGACCTTTCCCTCACCTTTTTCCTCTATCTCTCACTCCATTCCTCACCAAAGCCTCAGATTTTGACCATTGTACCTCTCTCCTCTCTATTTTATGCTACACATGTAAAAAACCCATGGCTCCACCTGCTTTACAGCTAGAGCATGGGTTTCTTTCTCATTAGCACATATCAGATATAATTACAATTTTCAACATTATGAAAGAATAATGTGAATGGGATCCATATGTTCAAAATAAAACTCAGTGTTTTGTTTACATATTTCATGAATTAAGGCACTCTTTTTTTTCCTTAGCTGCCGGTAGGTTATCTTGATAATCATCATGCATGATAGCTACTATTTGTTACTGTATAAAATTAAATTATCACATGTGTAATTCAAGTTGGAGGTTTTCTCTGCAAGAGATACACACCACAGGAAAAAAAATATGTATTAAAAATCTCTTTGCTTTTCATGGAGGAAATTAAAGTACCTGACAATAATTCTACCTGTATTACTAATTAATTCAGAATGAATAATGAAAAAAAGAGAATCCTCCACCAGTGTTATGATTTCCAAAACTAATCTCTTGACGTTAACATGGTAGGTTGAGTGACATGAGAAGATCATTAGGAATAGAAAATCTTGAAAGAACTAATAAAGAGATATGTTTACAATTTATATTTCAACATAAGTAGAAACTTCGCCAGATAGCATTCATTACTATAACAGAGTATCCAGTTTTCTTCTTCTAACTCAGAATTTTAATGCTTAAAATAAATACCTGCTTGTGACCTACTTAATCAACTATCTGAAGAGTCAAAAAGAACCATTAGATCATGCAGTTAAACTAGAAATGAAAATTATCTTGCTCTACTTTTGTAGAATTCTTCATTATAATTGATTTTGCTGGGTTTTGTCCTGATAGTGGAGTGCATCTGATATCAAGTAAAGGCTATTACAACACACGTAAGTGAAGACATATTTGGTGGTAACATGTTTTCTATTTTAGTACACCTTTATATCTGGGTTGACTTGTACTTTATGTCATACAAACTTATTTCAAGTTCAACACCTCCATTGTTTGCAGTAATCCTTTTGATATTCAGCATGGAGAGAGCCAACAGGTCACAAAAATGACTTTCCCTTGTACTGTGAAATTTAATTTGGATTTGAAAAAGCTCTGAGCTCATGGGGCTGTGACCCCAGTGAGGAAGTCCATAATTTCTAGTGTTCATCAGCAGGAGGGCAACGAGCTCCTCTGTCTCACAACCTCAGAAACAACCGCATCCCTTAAGACTGAGTTTTAGAAAGGGCAGCTTTGCAGCTGAGATGGTTAACACCTATATAAAGACTCTTTATAGCCAAATTCCTAATAGTAATGCATACTGAGATTGTTATATTTGCACATAATGGCATTTTGTTCACACTAGGTTTCTTTCTTCCATTAAAAAATAGGCACCTCCAAACAGAAGATGTTTCATCCCAGGGAATGAACATCAGTCCTGAATTTAGGATACCCTGCCCTCTAAGCCCCTCTACCTTGATATAATTTTGAACAGCTCTCTCCCTCTCTTAAAGTTCTCTCTCTGTAAGATGGAAATAGTAGTCCTGTATGTCAAAAGGAGATAAACACCTTAATATTCTTCAGGTACCTAGCTGGTACATTGATGAATGTCCTAAATGACACCAAAAGCAAATGTATAATTTCACATTTAATTCAAGCTTTAAAGACGTGAAAGGGCTCTGTAGTGAACAATGAAAAGAAAGAAGAAATAGTAGGAAACTGCCTAGAGTATATGTCAACATGCAATTAAAGATTGTACCTTAATGCAAAAAGCAGATGAATTAGAACTGCAAATCCACTTACTATTAGCACTCCTTGCTTCAGAGAACTTCATAGATTAATGTTCTTTTAATGTATTTCCAAGTAATGATGTACAAGCCTACATATATATTTAAGCACTGAATGAGCAATGGATCAAGCCTTTGATTCAGGAGAGATTTACTATATAACAACTATAGGAAATAAAATCTGAATAATGTCTTTTGTACTGAAAATTAATTTCAAAAGAGTCATCAATTTATTCATGAAGCTGTAATAAAAAGGATAGATTTTGCTTTCCAAATTAAAACTACAACAGTCATTATAAAAAAACCCCACACCATTATCTTAAACCCATTTTAACCAACTCAGTCAAAATCCACATTTATTCCAAACTGTAACTCTGTGGTTATACTCTTATCTTTATTTCCCCACTATTGTGATGATTTACTCAGCTGCCACCCCACACCATGCGTTCCCTCTGGGTGCATTTCCCCTACCCTCTTGGTGATCTCCTGATGGCACAGTTCAGACCTGGTCCACCCACACTGCAAACACAGTGGTGCACATTTGAGTCCTGCTCTCAGGCTCACTGCAAGCAGGGTTGAGGACAGGCTGGAAAACACACAGGGAAGGGAGGAACACTCGATTTCTGTGTTTTTATGCAGTGTGGGAATGACCCCACTATACCTGCTGCTACCTCATTTGATGTCTCACTTGTCTTCCCAGAAGATCTGGTGCCCTTGTGCAGCCCTCTGTACCCACCAGTGAGACTCCCTACTGGGATGACCTGTGTTGGGGAAAAAAAAGGCAAAAAGAGACAAAAAACCACCAAAAAGTGTATGCACTCAAGAACTACTAGATCTAGGTAGATAGTGACTCTTTTCCCTCAAAGACCTCCTTAGAAGATATCCACTCTGCCCCTTCCCTCTCCTTACAGATACCAGAGTTTGGTACATAACAGGATGCACATTAGAACTGCTCTTCAGCTGATGTTAATTCAGCTCAGCTAATTCAAAGCTCCAACGAAAGGAAGGAACAAAGGGTAAAATAAATAAAAATAATGAACCAATTGCCTAGTTAGTGTAATTGCATAGGCTTCAATAGAGCAACACTAATTTCCATCAGCTGGAATTCTGGCTCTTTATTTTTATTTACTTTACCTCATGTTCTTAATTTCCTACCCTCCCATTTGTTTATTATTTCCATGTTCTATGGTGGCTTCATTTGGAGTATAAATTCCTTGAGGAACCATGCTTTTTTTTTAAACAACCATGCAAGTCTAGGACACAAAGTAAATGCATTCCACTATATGATAGGTAGGAGAGATGTGGTTGGTATAGAGACAGTATAGAACTGGAAAGAAAAATATATCCAAATCCAGCTCCACATATATTTTCTACCTTGGACAAGATCTTATTTCATATATGATGTTCCATTTTACAATTCATGATTTAGGAATAATTTTTTTTGGTCAGGTGTTTGTGTAAAACAGTCTTCATATGTTTCTGGGAAGATTTTCTCTGGTCCATTGAAAATGTGGTAACTTAATAGACATGTTTCTTAATGACTATCATTTAAATTGACTGTACAACCCCCTCCCCTGCCAACTATTTGAATAAGATTGGGGTGGACCACATGCAAAGTGTTGTTTGGAAAGTATCACAGCACTTTCTGTTGCCTAAGCTACTGCTGGTGAGTGGACATACAATTTGACATACTCTTCCACTTTCAGAGCTATTGCTTACTTCTCAAAAGAGAGAGCTTTGAGAGAACTGATAGTTATTTTTAGCTGGTGTACTTTTTCGGGTGATCTTTACCTTCTTGTATTTGTATCAACCAAAGGTCTAAATCAGCCAAGCATCACAATTTGCTGAAAACTTTTTACAGCAAACACCCTAATCTGAGTTCTCAAAAATTTAAATCTGTTGAAACACAAACCAATCAAAATACATCAAGATTAATGCTACAAACAGATATGAAGATACACTGAAATATGGTATAGTACTCTCACTTCTGTAATAGTTCCATGGAGGCCTCACTACTTGTTGGCAATCAAAAACTATACATGGATATTATTATGACCAACCTTTGACAGAGCTCCCCAAAAGTGGTAAATCAACCTCTGCTTGAAAGTTTTTTCTGAACAGACGAGGTGAGGTTGATAAAAGTATTTTTATTTGTGTTCTCATTTTTTCTCAGGAATTGGAATATCTTAGACATCAGCAAATTAGATATCATTAAGTATTGTATAACTATAATTGCAAATTACTAGATTATTCAATACGTTTGCATGTAGAATTAGTTTTATCATTTTTTTGAAAAAAAAAATCCATAAAGCAATAACAATTCCTAGTCAAATAGTTCTCTCGATACCAGTTGCACAAATGCTTAGGACTAGGACTCAAAGAACATAAAACCTGCAATCTTGTAATGAAAATGTGATTAGACCTTGACTGTTCACGTGGGAAGGAAAGGCTTTTCTAATACAAAGTGTGCCCGTAGCTGGCTGGCCAGTACACACACAGCAGGGGGCTGGAATTCAGCACACACCGCTACTACACAGAAGTATGAAGTTTAATTTTTAGTTCGAAACTACTCTGAATTATCTTTACACGGATAGAGACACAGGTTACAAGGACAGTTCTTGTTTTTTATTCTCACTGTCTCTGGCATTTTTCAATTATATTCAGATCTACCTATCAGCAGCTAATACTGAAATATGTTAATGTATAGCACAAAACATTGTTCCACTTTCCCCTTACTTCCATCCTCTCCGCTTGTACAGTGCTTCCACAGGTAAATCAGAAACTTCAGGTCACAATCTGTCAAGATATTTTTGAGATATTTTTTTACCTTGGAGTTGTATTGTGTGGCCAGTTTAATGACAAAATATCATATCTTCCTTTTCTAAAAATGTATAGGGATCATGTCTTGAACAATGATTCACGTCAAAGCAATCACACTTCATGGTTTCTGTAGCAGGAGTTACAATCTTTCTCTACAAGTCAAATTCATTATCAAAGTGGTATTCAGTATCAATGACATACAAATAACAAAGCTACACTTATTAGGCAGACCTGCTCATAATTTTCAAAATAACATATTTTCAGTTAAGTGTAAATATCAATGTATCCCTTTACAAAAAACATGGATTTAAATAGACTCTAAATCATTGTGTCAGCTGCATTCAAAGATTTTGCTTGTAGCTATTTTTGCAGACCATTTTCATATAAATATGCCATAAACATTTTCTCATTCTGAGATATAAATTACAGACTATCATCACTCTAATTTATACTGATGTGGTAGTGTAGGTGGAGGAAAGTGTGAAAAAAATTGGTTTGTGGAAGAAAAAGTGATTGCCAAGGAATCTGGTGCTATATGAGAGGACTCATATGCCAGAAATTAGGTTATTTAAATGGTAAGTATGAATTAGATTTTTGACAGAACATTATTACTGTTATTTTCACATTAATCTGTTGTTTCTAAGGTTTTGCGTTAAAACTTGTGAATGATGTAAGGAGCATAAAATAATACAAAACTCATCCCATCTCCCACAGATCAAAAGCCCCAGTATTTCCCCTGAAATTAAGCTAGCACTCATGTAAAGATTTAACAAGGACAGCAGGTCAAAGACTAAGCTGAAGACGGAAGTTAAAATGGAAGTTGTAAAATTTGGTCTGGGGACTATTACAGAGCCAGTAGTTAATAAGTTTAGTCCAGCAGTAAATCAGGAAAGGTCTAACAGCGAAGGGACTAAAGAGCTCAATGTTGTCTATAGTGTTGTTCTTGTATTTCAAGAGCTTTCACTCTCAAAGTCGTTAGGGTAGATGAATTTGTTCAAACAAAGCCTCAAGGGATTGGATCTTTTATTATCAGACAGGAGGAAGAGTCTAAATTCTTTGGTACAGACTTTATCCAGTTTACGATTCTTCTGAAATGTCTTTGCATACATATATTTATATATATTTGCTGAGAACCCTTTCCAAGAGAAAATATATAAACAGCTTTTACCAATAATTCATTAAAATTTATAACAGCTTTACACTGTAAACATCTGTACTAAAATGTTCCTAAATATAACTGACTTTATTACTGACATAAAAATTAATATCAGTTTTTGAAATTTATTTCTCTTATCTCAGTTATTTTGTGTTGGAGAGGTCTGCATGCACTTCTAATGTTAGCACTCATTAAAGTCTTAGTCTTAAAATCCCTGGTGAGACAGACTCTTTTCCTGGGGTGAAGGCCACCTAAATGAGAACAGTAAGATCTCATGAAGCAGGAGACAGGGAACCTAGGAGTTAAGGGGTTTATTAGGTTTGGTTTGCTCTTGTATTCTACTTTTGTACTAAACCTTTCAAAAATTGTATCTTGCTGATTGTCATAAAAAGCTCAGCCAGAAATTCATCTTGGTACAACCTATGCAAGACTTCTAATCAAAGCTTATTGCATTGAAAATACAAGTTTTATCATATTTCATACTTATTCTTAGCTTTTCATCAGACAGAATACAAATCATAAAGAAACCTAAAAAGCCTATAAACCCCCAAAATATGCAATGTTTTTTCTTCTTTTCAAATTAACTTGGCTTTTACATCAATAATAAACTGAACTGTATTGAACAATGTTTATAGATGACTCCTTAGCTTAAGCACAGGTTATCAATTGTTTATTCCATTTCTAGTTGTAAAAATACAATTTTAATGATAAATTTATTATTTCAGTATCAGTATAAATTCAAACCCAGTACAATTTAACTAGAGCATCAAGAGTCTATTCATAAGTTATTAATCCCATTGTCAGAAGTATTTTTCCTACTATATACTTGTTTTTACTGTTCCTGAAATCTGTGAAGTATAACAAAAACTTAAAAACTATTTCCCCTAGATAATTTATCATGCCTATCACACATATAAAACCCTGGAAGTAATGTCATTTGCAATGTGTATGTCCCAATTATTAATTTTTGCTGTCATTATTAATTATTTTGTGCTGTCAGGGAGAACTGAAGTTATCAATTAAAGTAAAATGAGAACTCATCCCATTTGACTCAATCTGGTCACATAATTAGCACTCATTTATAGACTCTTCCATTAATGGTGTCACTCTATTTGTAGACTACTATAGTGAGGGGAAATAAATGTCTTGGATTGTTTCAGGTCTATATAATGTGCAAACTGCTATTCCAAGTATGGAGATAATGCCATTTATATCGCAGATCTGTGGGAAAAAAAATGAGTTAATTATAACTATGCTATATATTTTTATTAACCTTTCTACTGCAGCTGAGATATTGATAAGCCAATGCATCTTTAACAATCAAGACAGGAGTCTCTGGATATTGAAGTTTTCCAATTTTAGGAAAGAAAATTAATTATTTTCCTGTAACAATAAAATTGGGGGAACCCAGAGTGCGCTTTTATAACCAGTTAACTATAAATATATGTTTAAAGTGCCTCCAGTGCCACAAAATACAACATGCTATGTGGTCCTTTAAAGTAATTGTTACGTTACTGTAGCACACATCATTTTCCTTGTCCTGCTAATAGTTTAAAATAGATTCCTCACAAATAGACAAGGGCTTTTTATGCATAAATTCTTACTGCTCAATCACACAGAGTAAAAGAAAGATGGAAACCCTAAAATTTTTAGGTCTTCTTTTTCCCAAATGTAAAACCCTTTTCCATGACACATATTGTTTACTGACTCAGAACTGCATGAATTTTAGCCCATTTTAGGGGTTGAGGACAGTTAATAGTTTGCCTTTGAATGTCCTTTACCCAGACTGCATTATCTGTACAAAGAAGTAATACCTGCATGTCACGACTGTGCAACAACTATGGACACTTATATTCTATTTAGTTTTTTCAGAGGGTGGAAAAGGAATAGAAGTAGATTGCCTCACTTCAAGAGGTATATTTTGTTGTATGCTGGCATTGCAAGGAAAAGAATTAAAAATATTTTCTGCTAAAGGGACTCATCTGAAAAATACTTAAAACTCCAGAATTTTGAAACTCAAGCCCATAATCCTTATGTTTATAGACTACATGTAGCTTTAGTTGCATTTTATCAGACATCAATCTACTTTTAAAAGGGATAAATGAAGCAAATGAAAAAAAATTATTTATGATCTCTGAATTGATTTTTTTTAAAGTTCATAGTTTTAAAACAGAACTTTACAACTATGCTACAATTTTAAAAAACAAATAGGGAAACATCTGAAAATATGCTTTTTTCTTCTCTTTCAGATGGTATGTGAAAACTGTTCAACAAACACACGTCTCTGCATTTGTACAACAGTTTCAAATTACAAACTGCATTCTCTAACTACTACAGAAAACCATTTTATTTGGAGGCAATATAAAATTATTTTTTTATTGGCCTAGGACGTGTACTAGGCAAAGCAGATCTATTTGGTCAACCACACATGCAAGGCTGTTTACCCATAATTAATATAACACATCTTAATGACATGTGAGCAGTATGTGGACTGATAAGGGGCTGATTGCAAGCCCCAAGTTTACCTCCATGATCTGTACATTGTCTCCAGTCAACCACACAAATGTTTCCTCCAAGCACAAGGAGATGGATAGACAGATTGACCCTGAATACTAAACAACCCAGCTTTTGAAAGAAACTCCCCAGATTTAAAGCTATTTTTGCCACCTTCTCCTCCCCAGCTGTCACAGCTTTGTTGACCTTACTGTTGCTTGAGTGGGCCAGAGAATGCAAGCCTTTCTGTGTTCATTTAGTGACTACGTAAAGCAGAAGAAACTTGGGACCATAATTTTCAAGTAATCTGGAAACAGTACCACTTACATTTTATTCTAAATCAACAGACCTTCAAAATTACTGTTGAAAGCACATGAAAAATCACAAAAAGAGAAACACTTAGGAAATTGGAAAAAAAGGTGGGCAGAGGCATAATACACCCAAATATCCCCTTTTTCCTCCTGTCAGCATCTGCAGTAGAGTCAGGAGCTGGATGGAAATGAGTCTACAGTGCTAGAGAAAAAAACCTTCCACTGACTGAAATAACTGCTGCAAGGTGGACGGTGACAGGATATGCATGGACCTGAGAACACATCTCCACTCTGTTTTGCAGGCTCCATCATTTTGTCATTGTTCTCCGTGGAAAAAGAATATAACGGCTTTCAACGTTCTATTTGCCCATATACAGAATTTGTAAATAGGTAAATATTTGTCCTTGGGTTCTCTCAGACAGTATTTCCTACAAATCCAAGGGTCATATTCAGAGATAAAATACTGTAAATAACAGCAGTGTTTATTCATTAAAACAAGTTGCATCACCACAGTTCTTGCTGATTTTAAGATAGAATCTGTGACTCAAGATACTCTAAAGTCTGAATTTGGTGTAGTCATAAAATAATCCAAAACAAGGGAAATACTGGATCTGCTGTGTTATCTGACAGCAGTTAAAGAATGTGTAAATGGCATGTATATCCTATAAGGCTGCCTGGAACACCTTCATTGTGTTAATCCTACATGCAATCCTAGTCGTCTGCATTTCTCATATGAATATTCACTACATCTTAGGAAGCCTTTTTTGCTGTTTGCCTACTTTGCTCCTAGTGGCAGACTGAAAGGGACAAGCAAACTTTTCTAAGCACCCTGAATAGTAGATTCTAGATGTGGTACTTTGAAATACCTCATTTTATTTCAAATTCAAAATGTAAAAGCATTATGCTTCCATTTCTGCAGTGCTGGGAAACTGTCCAAATAAAACCCAGGGTTGTACTATCCACATTTTGCAAATGTTTCCCAATGTTCTGTGTTTTTTTCCACAAGTATTGTAGCCAAATAATTTCTATCCAAATTAGCAACAGCCACTCAGCCAGGAAAAAAGTTAACGTTTTGACATGTCAAAGTTTTGGAGAAGAAGAGGATGAGGAAGAGGGAGAGCTTTCTGTCAAATGCCTACTCTTCCTGTGGATCATGCAGAGACACTGATTTCACGAGCTCGCAGCTGAAGCTCCACTGGCATTATGTTAATAAAATATTGCGCCTTTGTGCACCTTTAAGTAGGTGAGTCACTAAAGACAGAAATATACACATTCCTTGTAAGTCATATGAAATTGTTCAACTATAAAACACCAGCATTCCTCCTATTTAGCCCTAGATATAATCTCTTCTCTTTAGCATGAAGCTTGGATCATTTCTGAATTTTTTTATCCCAATTCCTTGTCCTCTAACGTACCACCCAGGCAGGTTTTTGGGTAGCCCTTGTGTGTGTTTGGGTCATGAAAAAAGAAAATTAGTGCCTCTGCTTTTCATGGTATTGAGAGTTTGGGACTGCAGTGCATGCCATTAATATTGACATTCCAGGGTGTATAACTATTGTTCTCCTTTGAATTTTTCTTATTACTAGTCAGGGCAACTGGTATTTGGACTTCTCCATGGACTTTAAAAAGAATAATCACAGGCTTGTTCCTATTCCCATTTAAGCTAAGAAAACTTTTGCCACAACTTCAGTAGAGTCCCCTACCCTCGAGGAGGACTTTTACAACATTCAGCTTCAGCTTTTGAAGTTCCATATGGTTCAACTCAAAAGTTGAGTCACTTGGGAGGAGCAATTTTTCAAATTCTTCTTTGCACACCAAAATTCACATTCCAATAATTGTAGAGGTCAGTTTAAAATAGATATAATTTTACAAAACATGCCACACTTTTTTCTCCATTTTTTCCATAGTACCTGCTGTTTGCTGTGACTGTGGCAAGTTCACATGTGACTTGCTGTTACTTCAAGAGGATGCAGTCACTGTAAGTTCAAATCAGCAATAATGTGCTCTGTGTCACTGAGCACCAGTCAATTTGTACAGATTTGCCTATTAAAAATACAGGAGCTGAGGGTGCCTTTTAAGTTCTTATAGTCTCACTATATACTAGCTAAAAATATTATCTGAAACTGGACTCCTTCCAGAACAAAAATATTCATGTTTGACTGGACCACCTTCTGGGCACATCACCTACCCACAAGACGTATCCAGCTAATGGAAATCTCTTTTATTTAACCACCAGAATGTACTGTCGCTACACCTTTGCTCTAGAGTGATCACACGCATCATCTTCTTGTGACCCACACCTCCACTCAAAAGGAATAGACTAATATTATACTTTTAAAGAAGTGTGAATGGGGATTTATGCTGTCTGAAGAAGTCGCTGTCACATGAAAATCGTTTGTGCAACCATTTCCACTTCAGTGCAGGAATAGGATGATGTTCTCCCATGATGCCAAGGAAAATAGTATGGCTGCTGCAGCAAGGTTGAAACAGCTTTCACTGGGGAAGCTGAATGTTAATTCTTTTGCAGAAACCTTCAGAACTTTCTGAAAATGGACATGGTATTTGGTGAAGCATTAAGGACTTTTTGGAAAATGTGCTTTGCTTCATAAGAAGTTACTCAGAATGTGGTTCAAAATGTGTTTTTCTAACTAAAGAGAAACGTGTGGTGCATATGAAAAAATACAGAAACCCATGAAAGATATCTTTGTTAAATGTCAGTGATATGTGTCTGTTATTTTTCTGTCTTGCAAGCTAATAAACTTAAGACCAGTTGCTTTACAGACAGGGTAGTTATTAGCTCTCAGAAGAAAATAATGTACCACAGGGAATTTACAGTATAAGAAAAATGCTCTTAAATATTTGGGACCATCTGAGCCACCCAGGGTAAGTGTTTTCTGGCAGTAGAGGTGTTATTGTTGCCATAGCCCTGCCACATGATGTTATTCTCCTAAGTAAAATGTAGTTTTCCTATTAAAGAGCTCTGCTAAGCCCAGCAGCAAGTAGCCATGATTTCCTTCTCATACCCAGGATGGAAGAGATGGTTTTGAGGATTGTGCAGCAGTGGAAAAGGAAAAGAGCAAAACTGCAATTTGTGTTTTAAATAAGGCAGGTGGACTGCAATAGAAAGGTATTTCATTTCTGAGTGTGCTCACAGAAAATAGAATAGTTGAAGGACTATATTATTGATTACAGAGACCATAAAAGGCAAACTTGTTGCTTCTGTCTTTCAGAAAGAAGACATCCAATCACAAAAATAAAACAGTACAAAAATAAATCCATGTTGAGATATCTAGCCCTAAAGGTTTTATTTTCATGAAACCTTCTTTTTGCTATTAAATGCTTCTGGTTTTTCTTAATTGTAAATTGAATCTAGTTACTGAAGATCTGGCAATAAGAACAGCTACCGTTGAGAGGCCAACAGCCAGACTATGTGGTGATTGTTGGGATTATCAACCACCTTCCAGACAGAAAAATAAACATGAAATTGTGTTTTCAAACCCCCAAACAATGTCTGTCTATACACATTCTTGGCCTTAAACTCCACTTTTAATAATGTAAATGTAAAATGGTTCTGCATTAAAACTTGACAAAATTGCTTCATCCCTTATTCCAGGGCACTCGTATTGAAGCTGAGGTTTTATGAGTGTAAGTAGATTAGACCTGCAATGTTATTTTTAGTCATGTACTTATTCATGAGCAAAGGTCTTTTTAGATACAAACCAGGTGCAGACCAGCTGCTCTGTGTATTTGTGAAAGTGTCCCCAAACTAAACAAAAAAATTGCAGATACCTATTTTTGAATAATAGTATTTGTGTGTCATACAATGCTTCCATGATATTGTGCAACATTTTTCTATAACTAAATAACTGTTGGGCTCCCCCGCTAAGGTCAAAGCCACGCGATACAACCTGCCTGAATATGTTTGATGGTCTCCAAAGGGTGCCCGCATGACCAGGCTGGGCTGATGGCAGGTGCAGCCCGCTCCTTCCCAAGTCCAGGGATGGTCCCGGGGTCAGCATGGGCACGAGGCTGTGCTTCTGCGAGTGCTGTTGCAGGCAGCCAGAGAGCTGAGCACTGGGAGGGGGAGGCAAGCAAACCCCCTGCCCATCCCCTGCTTATTGCCACCCTCACATGCAGTCGGTATGTGCTGACAGAGCCATACAATAGCGGCACAGATAGAAAAACAGCAAATCGTGCCAAACAAAACAGGCTGTTTGAGACAAGGAGTGTAAATCCCAGCGGCGGTGAGTGTCTCCTTAACCATAGACAAATTATAAAGATTAATATTAACACATAAATTTGTGCATGCAGAAGGGAAGAGATGCCTTAAGGAAAGCTACAATACTTAGTAATAACCTAAATTTCATTTCACATATCTCACAGTAATTTGCAAGTGGTAGCTTCTGAATAAAGGCCGGAAGCAATATTTGGTTGGAAAAATATTATGCAGCCAGAAAGCAAAAAGAACTGGGAGAAAAGAATCTACAGCACTTGAGACTAAGGGCTGAAAGTTTCATCTGATAGAAAAATGAATGTTTGTTGATCTGGGGAAAACATAATGCGAAACATGTTTGCTGAGTGAGAAAAATGTTGATTGGGCAATATCAAAACCAGCTGTGGTGTGACAGTGGAAAACCAATTAAATAAATGTGACATGGCAGCAAAATAGTCCATGTGAATTGGGGTCTGTGACGTTACTAGAGGGGACAGTGATGTAAAAGTTGCTCACTAAGCTGTAACTGTGACAACAGCATTGGTGGCCTGCCAAGGGAGGGGTGGAATATGCATATTACTCAATGTTTCTACGTATCTTACCTTTATAATTATGGTACATCTCTCAGCTTTCCGGTTGATCAGATGCATCCCATGCTATGGTGAAGATAAATTACCAACACACGTAGGTGTGCTCACTTGGCAGTTACCTAATATTCTCCGTTCCCTGGACTTCTCTTTGCATTTCTTGACATCAGTCTTGAAAAAACAAACAAACAAACAAACCACATAACAGAAAAAAACTGATGTGCAATGTGTTCCACCAGACAAAAAAGTGTTAGACTGTGCTGTGACTTTCTACTCAATAATATAATATCTGTACATTTTTACTATTAAGAGCAGAAAATCTTCTATAACTGTCATTCCGCTCCTTTGAATGAATATGCAATGTTTGTAATGGCATGTGGTTAATTGCTTTCTGTGCTATTACTACAAGATAAATCATTATTCTGGGTATAAAGACCAAATATGACACATTGCATCATAGGCTGGATGGGTGAGGTACACTGGCTAACAATAGTTTGTAAAGTGGCATGGGATGAGAAACTGCTTTGTGTACTTGAAAATACTGGAAAGCTGAAATCCAAACACAGAAAGAGAGCAAGGTTTATGTCCTTTTCATTTTTTTGTGAGTTTCTTCGTGAACAAAGAAACTAGTATTCAAGTTTTCTGTTTATTTGAATCACTTAAAATGTTTTGTCAATGAGTCACTGTCAAGACACTAGATGAAAAGACTTTATCATAAAGAGATAAAGTGACAAAGCAATGCAAGTTTATATTCCAGATTATTATGTAATGATTTCAAGGTAATGCTAGGCTTCTTGAGTTCAATGTATACTTGCAACTGTTCAGTCAAACATGGGGTTTTTTATGCCCCAGAATGTGTCAACAGTTCTGGTTCCTAAAACTTTCTACATTTCCATAGGACAGGAGCAACTTTCATTCAAGCTTCCCCAACGCTCTCCCACCTTTTCCTTAAGGGACCACTTCAGGATGAATGCATGGTTTAGTCTCCATGACCCACTCACTCTTTGGTGCCACTGTGACTGCCAACAAGTGACTGAAATTAGCTTTAACTGCAAGGAGAACACTAGAAGTAGTTAGACAGACACCAATAATTCATCCTTCACTTAATGCATATTTCTGCTACTGTTAATCTGCTTAAATCAGCGACCTACAGCTAATGGATTCAATAGGCTTTTTGCTTAAGTCTGATCAAGCTATTACTAATACAGCTGGACAAAAAAAGTACAAAAAAATACTTCAAATTTGAATATGATTTTTTAATGACCTTCTCTATTCCTAATGTCTACAGACCACTTGTTTCCAGGTCAGGCTAATGTCTAAAGCAATCATCCCAAGCAGTAATGGGTTATCTTTGGTGCCTACAATTTGGTGTGCTTTCCTTTTTTTCAACAGCAGCTGGGAAAGTAATTGCTGGTTGGAAACACATGGACACAGTGAGCTTTAGCATCGCCAGGACTGCATTAGACCATGTGGTTAACTTGAACTGCATGTGTTTGGATTCCCTGTCTTAATTCTGAACCCACAACATAAGGGGAGCATATTTCCTTGCTCCCACATCATTAATTGCAATCACTGTTATCCAAATAATCTGGTTCATAGATAATTTTTTTTAAAAAAATGTTGGGAGAGATACAATAGATCAGCTAACAATAGACCAGCTAATCGTTTAAGAAAATAATAAAAAAACAGTGACGTATTAATAAATCATTCCGACTCCTGGCTTGTCAAGTATTTGGACTATGAAGTATAACAAATCCAAAATCCATCCTCTAAATTCTACTGACACCAAAATCTATAGGAACTCCGATTCTTGTGTAGGGTGATGGGTCAGTTCAGTGAGTTCAGCCAAGCACTAAGGCCTGAAATTTGGCTTCAGAAATTCTGACATGCCTCCACCTCCGAGCCATCACAAAGGCTTACCAAGTGCTGTAAATAGCCCAAGCACAAGCCTCCAAATGAGCAAATGATGCAAGAAGAAGCTGCATTAGGTTTTAGCAATAAAAATATTGTTACCTTCTGCCTTACACAGATTTCCTACGTGACAAACATCAGAATTAAACAGTTGCAATATTCAGCACATTTTTATCCAGATAAATATTGAAAACATATTTAATGCAATATTGAAGGGATTACAGAATTCAGAAAAGGGAAAGTCTGACTAATGCTGCAGCTGTGCAGCATTCCACTGAATCCAAGCAATTGCCAGCATTTATTAGCCACTCAGCCTTTGACAATAAACAATCTTCAGCTCATGATCATATATCCAGACAGATAGATGTACTGTATTGCTTACACAGACACATTAACACTGTCCTGTCTATGCGCCATGAATACTCTCAACCATGAGCTTTCATTTAGTGAGGCTGTTACAAAAGGTGTCGTTCAATTTTGATTTTATTTTATTTAATGACTACAGACAATTACAGTATAATATATTTTGTTGTACATTTCCTTTTGTTTTCTGGAAGAATTACTGTGGGCTGAAGTTTGTGAAGACTATTATTGACATTAAAAGAAAGACTTCAGCCATTTTACAAAATCAAATTTTAGAAATTTTATGTTGGAAAATGTGTTTTTCCCTACGATATTTAGAATCAAACTACTTAAAGTTATGATAGTAATTGTGATAGGGAGTAGGTTTTCATCCATTGTAGTAAGAGTGCTTTGAAAAAGAAATTACTAGTGAAAATGAACGGGTTTGTATTTCTCCAGAGAAAAAAGTACAATATTAGGAATATCAAAGAAAACATTGTGATACTATCCCATTAAATCAAATGAAGAAAAATCTCAGGGATCTTTTTCAATCATTTTGTGGAATAAGTAATACAAGTTTTGTGAAGTATCTTCCGTCTAAACATGCGCTCCACATTGCATTCAGATCACCAGGCACACACAGGGGGGACTCAGAAAGCTGCCTCTCTTATCTTTATTCACGACCATATTATAAACTTCAGTTAAGAGCCTTATTTACATTTGGTGTCTGGTGAAGGTTCAGAGAGAAAGCAAAGAACGAATTGTCATTAACTAAACAAAATTGCTCAGTGTGAAAGTGTTTTGGTTTCTTGAAATACCTGCCTTGCCAAGGACAGGCTCAAGGGTTTATAATGTTCAAGCCAAGACACTTGCTTTGACATATAGCATTAAAACTGGAATAATACCAGCCAAGATGAATCTCAGATCAGCTGTTCTTAGAATGGTCTAAACAAGAACACAAGAATGCTTTATACAGGAAAAGACAGGGAAATGCTTCAATGCTTCTGATAATACAAAGCAGAAAGTCACACAAGAGAGCCTCTCATTTAAAAATAAATATTTGTTCAATACACAAGATTAAATAATTATTTGGCCCCTTTTCTCTTCTATTTCTTTTAGTAAATGAAGAATTAAATGTTACCGGTATCATCCAGTCGTATTCTTGTCAAAGTTCAGCATATCAGAGAAAATCTCAAATAATACTGAGAAAGAGATTATTGTCAGCTGGAGAGTGTTTATTGTGGTACCTTTCTGAAATAGTTTTATAAATACAGTCCAAGAACAAGTGGAAAAAGCAACAGAATCCCTGTAATATATGGAAGGATTAGGGTAAGAATAATGTATCTATTTTCATTTTTACTCCAGCACTGAATATTTCAACATTAAATACAATCGGAAGGAATTTGAAAAACGTATTTTTTATTAACATCAAATTTTCCCTTCAGTGCCTCTGGGACATCCAGACTTCTAAAAATGATGATTCTCAAAGTAGCCTTGGGTGGTGAAGAGTCAAGCCAGTGACAGTGGGACCAAGCGCTCAAGTGGGGACCTAGCTAACACAAACTCCATCCTGACCCTACCACAGAGATGTCCAAGCTGCCGGACATGCAGATTATGAACTGCTGCAGTTCATAGTGGATTTTAAGACAAATATTTTGAGGCACAGCAAACTGGACAATAGTGCACCTTAAAATAGCACGCAGTACCTTATGGAGGGAATAAACAATCAGCTCAAAGAGGCATAACTCAGGAGCAGGACAGGCAGGTCTAGCTAATACTTTCAACAATCATCCCAAATTGCCTGTACTTGTGTGGTGGTTTGACCTTGGCTAAATGTCAGGTACCCACCAAGTCGCTCTATCACTTCCCCCCCCTTCCCCTTTTTTTCCTCAACAGGGCAAAGAGGGGAGAGAAAATAAGATAGGAAAAAAACCCAACCCTTGTGGGTAAAACAAAAGCAGTTTTAATACAAGCAAAGCGAAGCAAAGGTCCGCGCACAGAAGCAAGAAAAAGAAAACAGATTTATTCTCTACTTCCCATGAACAGGAGATGTCGGGCCTTCTCAGGAAGCAGGGCTCCAATACGCGTAGTGGTTGCCTCGGAGGACCAAGGGTGACCCCACCCCCTTCCTCCTTTCTCCCAGCTTTATACTGAGCAGACGTCATATGGTCTGGAATATCCCTTTGGTCAGTTCGGGTCAGCTGTCCTGGTTGTGTCCCCTCCCAAGATCTTGCCCACCCCGTCCCACTGTGTGGGGGGGGAAATGTCAGAAAGAGCCTTGGTGCTGTGTAAGCACTACTCAGCAGTAGCCACACCACCAGGGTGCTATCAACACCCTGCCAGCTCCCAACATAAAACACAGCACCATGAGGGCTGCTACAGGGGAAAACCAATTCCGGCTCAGCTAGACCCAGTACAACTTGTTAGTCATTACATTTCAAAACACCTCTCATGGGGATGTTTTTGGTAAAAGGTGGGCCCATATATATGCCCATGTCCAGGAGTTACAAAGAGTTGCAGTGGTATGGGCTTTGATCTTTTGACCACTCAGGCAGCAGAGCAGGATATCAGAGAACAGCCCCAGGCAGGTAAGAAACACACCGAGTCATTGCTGAATCTCACTTGAAGCTGAGATATGGAGCAAGTCTGATCTCAGAACTGGATACACCCGGCTTGAGATAATTAAACACTGTTGTGGTTACACTATTTTCGGATATTTCTGGTAAAGCAAGCATTGTTAAGATACCACTTCAAACTGAACCTGCTCAGTGGCACAAAGTTGTCAGGTGGCCAACCAAAAATTCTCAGTGTTATAGCATCATAACAAATCATAACGTTGATAGCACTTGCATCCTCTTTCATTAATGAACGAAGAATGTAGGAAGTTTAAAAAACTGAACACTAGCTTTGAAAGTCCCAACATGGTTAAGAAATCACATTTACTAGAATTTCACTATTTCAAATAAAATTCCATCCTGAAGAAGCAGGATATCACCCCTGAGTTCACGTCAAGTTCAACCTGAAAAGCTCAACGGTACAGTATGTGGTGCTGGATATAACAAAATAAAGAAAATGACTACAGCTAAACTGAGATTATCGAACCTGAGAGAGTTGCTGGAATCAATGATCTCCAACTGAAAGCTTACCATGGTGGTCTGATCCAGAGGACATTTATTACAGTATAAGGAGCAGTACCCCAAGATACTAGACAAAACTCAATAAATACATTTTTCATTTATGAGAGCAGTGATAACCTGGACAGTCAACTAAGATCCTTTAACAACAACAAAAAATAATTCATTTCTTTGGCCTTTTGTTAAATCTTTTTGATGCTTCACAGAGGCTTAGAAGAAGCTGTGGTCAGGGATCAGGAGCTCAGATGCAACTGCCTGCAGGTGATAGTCGTATAAAAGATAAAAGGGCCATAATACCCTATGGCATCCAAGCAATCAAAAAGGATGTTGGCAGAGAAGAAAAATAAGGGGGAAAAAAAAGCCTGAGGTACACAATTCAAGTTGTATGTTTTCTTTAAAAAGAGGTATAGAATAAATTCTACTTCTTTACCATTATAAACTACTCTTCTTTTTAAATAACATGTGAAATGATGACAATTAAGGTAATATCTAAAGATCAAATTTTTTAAAAAAGCAACAGCTTCTAGCTTGTCCTTTCAAGAATAAAGGAATATATTTGCAACTAAAATTTTAGTAGTATCTGCCTAAAAAGTTGCATCCTGAATAAATGTTATTATTTTTCAAACATGCAACACTGTTGGATTCTTTCCACTCTTGAAACCAAGCCAAATGTATATATAAAATATGGATTTATCACAGCCATCCAAAAAAATCAATTCTTTGCATCAGACCTTTCTTAATGAAATGCTGCTGAGATTCTCAGCTTAATCTTCTAATTATTTGGTTATGAGCAGAGTTCATTGTGGTTTTGAAGATCAATATTACTTTAAATTAAAACTCAGCCAGATTCTCAGGATAATCCTTAATTGCTGAATGAAGAAACTGAAGATAAAGTTAGATAGGACTGTTGTAAGGAGCTATTTTGTCATACACTTTTTGATGACTCTTTCAACTCTTTTTTGCATCTACAAGATATCACACTTTGGTAATACCATGATGAGGAATCATTTGAGGACTCATGGCAGCATTTCTGGGTAATATCAGGTGAGGGCTGCACAGACTTTATCCCTCATTCCTCCCACCTCACTTTAGGCACCTACACTGGAAGACAAGTCACTCCAAGCACCTTCTTATGGTGATTCAAGTAACTTCTATTCAAGGCCTTTTAGAGACTCCTACATCTTCATCAACTCCCAGCTGTTAGATCCCAGGTGAATCCTCTGGCTAAAATCGGTGGAATGAAACAGGCCAGAAGGCAGACTTTGGACTGGACTTCAAAAGAAGTCTTACATTTATTTCAAAAGTAGCTTAATATTAAGATTCTATCTCGTTCTCATTTCTTCCTCCTTAATTTAGAAGATGATAATTCTTCTTCAGCTAGCAGAAGTAATTCTTGGGATAACTTCTTCAGCAATCTAAACTCATATATTTCAATAAGCAAGCAGGTAGGCAGGAATATGTTAGTCATCGGTTGGCATTTTCTATGAAATTCAGTTCATTGGGAAAAATGTCCTGTTTGAAGTTTGAGTGCTTCACAGAATTTGGAGCAAGTTTGAAGATCAAAAGCAAGACACAAATAACAATGAATTTGTATGAATTTCTTATTTCACTAAAAATACTTTGCCCTGCTACAGTACTTTGTGTATATTCTGAATACAGAAGTCTTCCTGGATTGGAGGGGAAAAAAACCAAACCAAAAACCAAAAAGCCCAGACACAGAAGTTTGTTTCCTAACATAATAGACCATCAGTGAGGGTGACCACAGTATTTTGACGCTTTATCTACCATCACACTAACCCCAGTCAGAAGCTCTGGGAATCATGACTTGAGAATATATGTTAACTGTGAGCCGACACATCGCAAATGGAGAGCTCTACACTTGCATGTCTGAAGATATAATCACTTCCTAGACCTAAAAATACTGCCCCCCCCCCCCCCCCCCCCCTCTGGACAATTTGTCCATAGGTTAACTGGCTAAGTCCCCAGCAAGCACTCATCTCAACACTCTCTGAATTAAATCATGTCTGTTGGTATTCATTCTTTAGGAAAAGATCAACTACTTTGTCTGCAAAGTAAAGTACTGAACCATGCTGAAGAGTTGCATCAAATACAAGTGATTTCTGGCAAGTCAAACATTGTGGCAGACATTTTCAAAGCTTCATAAGGACCACAGATGACCCCTTCCCATTATCATTAATTGGATATGAGGCATCCAGAGCCCATGTCAGCTTTGAAAATTTCAGAGTTGATGAAGTATCTTTGTTCAAATTCTTGTTTAATGTTTGGAGGGTCTATTCTGCTACAGTTGAGTAAAAACAGATTTCAAATTCACTTCAGTAGGATTAGTCTCCTTCACAAGAAGGGACTAACCGGGCTTCATGTCTTCTTACTTTTCTCTGTACAATCTTTATCAAAAAATGCAACCCTGGAGTACTGACACCTGATGTACTCAAAACAGGGAGATATGCTGCATTGCTCTGACCTTGTCATATACTGCAGAGAATCACTAGGTTAATCCAGGGTAAGTGAGACTTTGATGTTTAGAGCAGGTCTGGTTTACAGCAGAATATTCGTCTCTAAATGGAATGGGAAGAAGTGTCCAGAAGCGTTATTTATAAAAGAAGATAAGTGCTGGCTAACTTTCCTGCCTTATGCTTATATCATGTAATTACTTTGGCATGGTGTTTTGCTTTTTCATGTTCCAAGTCTGCTGTGTGCTCTAGCAATTCACATAATTTTCCTTCCTATCTCTTATATTTTCTTTCCCCTCCCTTTAGATACACCAATAACAATCCCAAGTAAACTGAGTTTCAGGGGTTTCTATATGCTCACTGTTACATAATTTCTGTTCCCAGTTTCCAACCAACACTACTTATTTTTTTGGCTGCAAGACAATACACTATAATGGGCACACTTTTAACGGGATCTTCCAGACCCCCACATCAATCTCAAAGCACCCAAAAAATAGTAAGACCTATGAATCCCAATGGCTAGGTTCTGTAATCTGGGGAGGGGGAAGTCTAGAACTATGAAGTTTTTTAAACAACATTGAAACATGAGTGAGGCAAAAAGACATGAGGTACAAAACTTATCTGGCTGTATTATCATCTTTTTATACAGCAGGGCATTTGCTCCAGTATTGTTTTTAGTTCAGCAACCTTTAAACTTCCCAGACTGTTTAACCTTCTAAGAGGAGGGGCTTTCCTCCCTTCACCTCTGGCTGTGAGATCCTTCCTATGCCCATCACGGTCACTCCCAGCACTGCACCTTTCTTCAGCAGAGGGCTTCTTTCTGCCTCCATTTCAGAAACTTCTCCCAGCTGTGGACACTCCGTCACTCGCAAGGACGGACCTTCCCATCTTCCCTCTGTCCTGGGGGTTTTGTCAGATGATGGGCTGCAGATGAGACAAGACAAAGAGCCAGCATTTCTAGGGAACACAACTCATGGTAAATCACAAACAAAGAAATAAAACAGACTGGGATATTATTTTCAAAACTGTACTCTTCAGCATTCCTTAATATGTGAATTTGCTAGAAATTTTTCTTACCAACTTTGAAATGGAAAAAGACAGAAATAGTCCCAGGTGAAAATGCCAGTCTGGCTGGAGCCATTACAGGCTTGTGGGTACCTGCAACAAAGGGAAGCTTTTGTGGTGGGGGAAGATGAATAGCTGGACTAAAAAGAGATCTAAGAAAAGGTGAAAGATCATCTTCAGCATCGTTTCATGATTAGGGCAAAATTTTGCCCTATTTGATGCAAGAATAGGATGCTGAGCCTCCACAGCAGGGTCCTCAGCACTACGCCACATCTGGCTTTTGCTTCTGGAGTAGGTGGCCTGGCATGGTATAACAGGGCAAAAACAACTTAGTCCCCAGCAGGGAGGAACCTTGGCCTCATCTGAACACATTGTCCGCAGTCTTCCCTGGACACAGAGAAGTTTTCAGCTTGAACAGTATAAACAATGCTTTTCCGGAGGAAGCCAATATGTCCAAGTGTGAATATATGCATGTCTAAGTGTTATCTTCCACAGCACATTAAGTTAAATGTTCAAACTGCAGCATGGTTTATGGCATGTATGTGCTATTAAAAAAGTCTGTACGTGACACAACTCTCAGTCTCAACATCTGCAAATCCCTGAAGTCTAACAGGATTTTTAAATCCTTCATCTGTTTGATCTTCCTATCACTAACAACCAATTATTTCAACCTCATTGCCTGTATCTCCTTCTTTTTGAGTTAGCTGAGTTTTAATACTCTAGTAAAGTTTCATAAATGTATCTTATGTAAAGGACATTTCCTAATCCCAAATTGAGCTAATGAGATATAATTCCTCACCCACAGTGTCTAATTACAGTGTATTAGAAAATTAGAAATCTCTCTTTTCAAGAATAAAAAAATCAGCAGGTAGCTGGCAGAATAGATTATGTTTAATAATAAATATTTTCACTACATTGTTAATAACATGATTTAGGAAAAAGATTTAAAATGTAATGTAAACCTTTTTGCACCCATTTTTAAACAATTCTTTAGTTCTTCTATACACAAATATGTATCTGGCTCTAGCATTAATTTGTTGAAACTAGATCAGTACCAGGGGAATCTTTGATCTGCATGATTATCAATTAGATAATTAAAATCAGAAGAATGAAGATGCTTTGAAGATTTATTAGTAACTTAATTTATTCTTAGTTATTAATTTTCATTGCATAAAATTCAAAAACATGGAACAACAAAGCGTACATGTTGGCTCTGTAGTGGTCTTTGAACTAATAAGTCTCCTATGAGTTCCAGGATGCATATTCTGGGTTATTTAATTATATAGTACATGTATTCCTAAGAAAATATAGGCAGAGTCTGTGAGGGATAGATTTGTGATTAGTGTTGTAGCAAATAATTTATCTATATTTAAGGTTTTATGAAAAAACAGGTAAATTTTGAAGTGTATAATTACATTTTCTCTTCAAATTTACTTTTAAAATGCCTTCACCCTGGAGTAAGAACAGGGTGGATGTTACCATTCAGTTCATAATTTTTTCTTCACTACTATCTATTGCATTGATGGGAATTAAGTGTAAAACATCAGACAAATCAGACCATCCTATGATTACACAAAATAGCCTGCTGCTTAAAATGAAATAATGGAACCTCATTCTTTCTTACATGAACTAAAGAAAATATTTTTAAACTTATGCAGCCTTTTTTTATTTACCAAAGATGCTACATAGTGACACCGTACTCTCATGTGCAATGGTACATGTGCCACATGATTTTCTTCCAGTTAGGCACAATGAGTACTCTAGAATTACTCTTTCTGTGGAGCTCAGTATAACTAACTAATCCAAGTGGTTCCTTGGAAACTTAAAGGGCAGAAGAAATCTCTGGACTAGCTGACATAGTGGAATGACCAGAAAAACTAATATACAGGTGATAAAAAATATATATATTTTTTTTTGTTTATGCATCACTTGAAACAGCTACAAGCTTAGCCTACTTAAAACACACATGAAAGACACATTGGGTATGAATACTACCAAAAAACCCTACTGTTTTATGTTTTTGAGGGTAAAGAGTTTTGAAAAAAACATAGTGTGCAAATCAAAACAATGGAGATGGATATTGCATCTGCAGATTATAAAATTCAGAAGGAGTTTTCAGTTCAGAAATATTTTTTACGGATTTGTTAAAAAACCAAAGTATTTGAGGGAGGTTGAGAAAAAAAAGTACAACCTTTTTTGAAAACCATTTCTTGGAAAATTAGAAACATTGACAGCCCTAGGGTCTTTCTGTTAAAAGTCTTTTCCAAACCCAGGTCCTTTCTACTAGAATGCTCTACAGCAGTACTTGTGATCCACCTCAGAATAAAGAAGGAACCATGTCAGAGCATTTCAGCAACAAGCCACCAGCCTGATACCACACAGACTGAGTTTCATCATCTAAATATCATAGAAAATTACCAGAAATGAAGCTGCATCATATCTGCCACATAAGTCTACCTCCTTGAGGAAGGATTTAAAGAGCTCTATCATCCAAGTATTCTGTTCACTCACCTCATGTACTCAAATGAGGAGATGGTGTTTGTTACTATTACGTACAAAGAAAACAAGTCAGTAACAGAAGTTCAGAGACCAAGTATTCTGCCTGCCAGCCCACAGTCTTCATGTACTTTTTCTATATGTATAAAGGGTGAATAACTAAAGATTCAAATTGCATTGCAGATGAAATCCCAGAAGTTACTCTGTTCAGTCACATACATCTACAGCGATTTGTTCTAGGAATCAGGCTTTCCACCACCACCTCATACACATGATACTTTTAGTATTTCCTCATTTCAGCTGGGAGAGAAATTACACAAAGAGAACTTATGTATTTTTCTATGTGTTTCTACTGCCATTGTACCTTAGAGGGAAACCATAGCAGAGAAACAAAGCACAGCAGGATAATAAGCGTCTGGACCATAAACAAGGGTGAGGTACTTCTTCCATTCAGATGAGTATTTAGGTAAATGTTACTTCAATTGGAAGTGATCAACATGCCTTTAAGCTAAATTGTTATTGCAAACAAGAAATAGAAAGCATCACCTATGTCAGATGAAAATAATCTCTTTCTAATGTCAAGGAGCTGAGTTACAACTTCTCCTTAAAGCTCTCTGAAATGACTAATAAGTGGAATGACACAATCACTGGCATTCACCAGAAAAAAAAAAAAAAACAACAACAAAAAAAAAAAAAAAACAAACAAAAAAAAAAACAAACCACATTTTGCTAAGTTAAATAAATGTTTCTACCGTACTATGGATTGCTTACTGTTCAGAGTGGTCAGACACTATGCTGAGCAAGCATCATCATAAGATATCCCTATCCTCCCTAATTTGTTTCAACAAAGTCTACAGTATCCTCCTTTTTATTTTTAATTAGCATTTTGAAAGCATGTGCATGCTGCTGTGTCCTTCCTCGGGAGGAAGCTGGGGAAGACCCCGGCAGCAGCAGCCACTGTCTCTGCCCTTATTCCATGGCTGGCAACTGGCTTGGCCACCACTGCAGACTGGGTAGAAAGGAGAGCTTTGTCTCATATTCACATACTACACAGTGTATTTCCCACATTGCTTCTGGACAGTAACAGATCCAGCAAGTTCTCAACAAACAAATTTTTATGATAAGCTATATGTCACTACTTTAAAGTTAAATAAAATAGTTTTAATTTGATAAAGTGTTCGCTTGAGAACTCACAAAATTTTCACTCCAATATGTCTTTCTCTTTCAGAATATAGTCTGGTGATTTAAAAAAATGCTGGAAATGTACCTCAAATTTGAACATAGTTACTCTGAATTACTTTCCAGTAATTCAGAATGTAAAACAGCATTTCCAGTGATTTGTGCCATTCTGATAACTTGGAATAGTCAGGAGCTGAGTTCATGACTGTTTCGCATTCCCAAAGTGACACAAAACAAATGGATTGTACTAAGGAATTCATCATTTCTTAAGTTCTCTTCTCCTTTCTTTCACCGACGTTACATCAAATAACTAATGCATCAAAAAAAACCCAAAACTTTTACTGAAGATATAAGAAAGTCATACTTAAAAGCTGCAATATTGCTTGATTGGAAAATTTTTATACTCATTGTTCCTTTCTTCAGAATCTGTCTGATAATCTGTAACAAATTCATTCAGTCATGAAAACTTGCTTAGTGCTCTGTAACGCACAGCAGATGAAAACTGTGGTGCACCTTTCCAGGACTACACCCTACACACACACACGGTTTTAGCAATCAGGTACGCAGGTACACGGCCCCACAGAGGGGCTAGCAGGACACCCCCTTTTGGTTCAGCTGAGAAGGCTGTAGTTTGTTCCACAGACTGCCCACAACAGGCAGATAAAAACAACGCACTTCAGCCCAAACCAACAAACATGCTGCTCCTCTCCTCTGCCTTCCAAGTCCTCTGGGGCAGAGTGGTTCACCCAGAGCATCCCGTAAATCAGAGCTGTAAAATCTGCAAATGAAACTGCACACAAGTCCCATCCTAGCCATAAGCACAGAAGATCTGTGTGTGGAGCCCTTTCTTCAGGGAGCATGTGCACATACGGATTCCTTGTAGGACCAGGGAGAAAACTGCACTGATACACATGTCCACTTACACAGAAGCTCAGCAAAGAGGGTAGAGCTCAGAGTCCTAGGAGAGAAAATGGGAGTAACAGTTTCCTGAGGACTGCTAAGCCAACACACTATTAAATGTACCGTCTAACATTGTTCTGTTCTTCCACTCTTGCAGCTACCACATGTGATGGACAAAATCCAAGTTAAACACTCTCACCAGAGCATGCTCCAAGACAGACGACTGGGCCTCAGGCTTCGCCAATACAATGCAGTTCTATTCTCTATTTATTTTTGTAGTTCAAAGACCTGGCAGTAGCCCATTTGATGCCTGCCATAAGGCCCAGTGCACTCCTGATTACTGCCATGAGATTTCCAAGCCCACAGACGGCATGTTTTCCAGCATATGCCAGTCACCAAGATAGACTACGTACAAATAGCAGTGGGATTCTCTGAAAGAAAGAAAAAAGCCAGCTCCCATTTCCACTTTGAACCCCACCATGATAGGCTGCCAACTTGAGGACCTTGCTCTAATCACAGCAGCCACATGAAAGAGTTTATTCTGTTTATCTTGGTTCATTTAGGAAACCAGTGATAAGTCTGCCATGAAAAAATTCTATCTTCTCCTGGAAGCTGGCATACTTGTCCCAAGATACAGGCTTTGATTTCATTTTAAGTGAGTTATTTACAGTCATATCACAGAGTGCATGAGTTTTCTCATTCTACCAGATGACTGGCTGCCCCAATGCTGTTTGTGTGGTAGCCAGGTTCTGTAGTGCTGTTGCATTAGTTTTCTGGGCTCACTAGGTACCTCACAGGGTTTAACTGTCAATGAATGCAATTCTCTCTCTGTCAATAAGTTTTAGAAGGTGTGAAATGGCCGACAGGTTCTTTTGAACCCAATAGGTGCAAGGTAGTGGCTGTGGTGATGATGGGAATACGCACTGGAGACTGTTTAGGCACAGGTTGCTAAAGGACTTTGGAAGCAGATGGTAGCAGTCTGCTGTAAACGAGTGAAAGACATTTATGAACGTATTTGTTTCCTGGAAGCTACATGAAGCCTCAACTTCTGGCAAAGACATAAATGGGAATGGAGAGGAAAACTCTTCTCATATTTGCAGAAAGATGCATAATTTTCAAATTCTGAAGGATCATTATCTTCAGCACAACCATTTTTCCTCTTGAAATGCAGGTTATATTACTACATTTACTTTTGACTTCTCAGACCTTGGCACCCATAATTCAATTTTCCCATTTAAAAAATTGCTGAGGTCTCTATGCTGATATCTCAGCAAATGCAGTATTTCATCTCTAACTGTATCCTGTTTAGTCTGGATTTGTTCATGTTCACAAGCAGTAGATTTGAAATACAGCCTTGCAGAATAATCAGTAATAAACACACCAAAGAGACAGGCAATAATTTCATAGTTTTCATGGGAGATAACATAAGATATTTTGCAAAACTTTGCTATATCGTGTGATTGTGCCAATTTACCTCTCACAGCAAGATAGAGTTATTCGTATTGCAAGATACTGGGAGATGCTACTATAAATCTTGTAGTATCTTGCAAATGTGCAATTACTCTTCACAAGTGCCCAGATGGGGATTATATCTCATTATATCAAGTGCTATGCAAGAAACAAATGTCTGACTGTAATTAATGGGTTTGGAAACTTCAAGAAGAACAGATCTGCTGATGAAAAAAACACAAACGGTCAGAGTTTCAGCTTGAATAACAACTCAAATGACTGGATGTTTATGTTAACCTTGTCCAAAGTATGTAATCATCCTGAGAATGCAAAACTGGACTGAATCACAAGTGACCTTCCTTGCAAGCTTTCCACTATATCCTTTGTCTGTCTATGTGTTAGAAATACGTCCAAAAATTTTCCTTTCTCATGTTACAGTAGCATTTCGATATCTGACCTTTTTTAGAAACAGAAATAACAGATCCCTGAAAAAAAAGAAAACCAATTTTCTGCAGCTTAAAGGTTAGAAAAAGGTCCATTTTGGTGGAACCTTAAACAAGTTCCTATTTCATATGTGAACCTATTCACTAGAACACCTAGACCTGCCATTTGCTCACATAGGTATAACATGGTGTTGCCTGATTCCCAATTACAAGCCCTAACCAAATTTTCTAGCACAAAGCACTCCCATTCCCTCTGCCTGGAAATTTAAAACATGTCACTGAATAATCAGTTCCCTTGACGTACCTCTGTAGCGTTCTGCAAATAGACATCATCCCTGAATTATCCTGCTCAAGAACTGCTTATGGCCAGTCCACACACTTTGCAGTATTTCAATTTAATTTGTCCCAGTAACAGATTTCCCCAAATAAACAGCTTTGGATGATCTCAAGTCCATCTCAGAGATAGCCAGCTAGCTATACAGGCTTGGGTTTTTCCCTGAAGCTTTCTGTAACATTATTAGCTGAATAAGTTCAGCCGAGTATGTATTCAGATACACTTTTATTAAAATTGACTTTTAATATTAGTCATGAACAGATCTTCATACTTCTAAACATTTTTTCCCTTAGTGCCAACATAGTTAAAGAAAATTGCATCTGAATAAAGTTATTCTCATTGTCTAATAAACATTTTGATTAAACACACCAAGTGTTGATCTATCTCTAAAATATTTTTAGATGTTTTGAGATGTGAGTTTTCAGTTTTCTCTAAAATATACATATTACATCTATTCCAAAGGAAGCATGGGACAAGTCAGATTGGATTTTTGAGGAGTAAAGTGAAAAGAGCTGAAATTTTTCATTCAAAAAAAATGACCTTTTATGAAAAGAGGGCTTCAAATTCACAATTCTACCAATATTCCTCTCATTCTCAGAAATGTTAAGAAGCAAAACTGAAAGCAATTCCTTTTCCTTTTTATTGGAAAAGGAGCCAAAAAGCAGAGGTGGGTAAGTTCCACTTACCTGCCTTTAATTTCACCCTCAGCAGTGTCATTTGTCAGTCAGAACCAATGTCAGGATTACACACTTATTAACTGGGTTCTTTTTATTGAATTCTTGCAACCCTGACTAATGCCTAAGCCATAAAGCATGAAAGTACACATTCATTTTGAGTTCAGATTGTAGAATAGTAACCAGGAAAACCACCCCTCTGCCTCCCTTTCCCTCCAGCTCCCAAAACCTGTCTTGAAAATGTTTAATGACACTAACCCTGCAAAACTGCTGTGCAAATGGATGCCGCTTCTTAAACAGACTGTCATAAACACAAGATGAACAAGGGGAGCTGTAATGGCTATTTTTAGATGGATGGCACCAGTTTCAGAGAAAACTTTTTTTTTAAAAAAAAGGCTTTTGGATCACCCTTCCTTATATGTACTACATCAATCTACCGGAGCTTTCTCTACAACAAAAAATGAATAAGTGATGTCCAGCATCATGCCTGGGCTTTCTGCTAGACGGTGAGGAAAAGTCCTGCAGGCTCCATGGACCCAGCAGCTGGTAGTTAGCAATGACTTGGCTGCCTGTCGGAAACTGCATCCCACACATTTATTCTCCTGACTTTCTAGTTTGTTCTGACTTTTCCTTGCAGTTTCTTCCATCCAGTCTGTGCATAATCAACTTCTCTCTCTAAATAGTGCTTAGGATGCAAACCTCAGGCTTTCTTCTTGTTAGAATTCCTGTTTACTTAGTCCCACTCACTGTAGTTTTGAGCTTGTTATTTCTGTCTAGCACTATGCTCTTACTAGAGAATTGAAATGCTTGCAGTAATTGGCCCTAATAGTTGCGCTTGAAAGATTACTGCTGGTTTATGTTTGGGAATACCAACTCTGACAAGATATGCCAACACTTAATTTGTACTCGAACCATTTAGTAGGTGAGTTGACTTTGATCACCTTAACACTTAAAAAAAAGCTAACAAAAATCATATACCAAACAATGTGAATAAATACGCTGAAATATCTCTGCATTCTTGAACTCTCTTAGTCTCTTTTTTGGTCTGTACAACTCCAAGAAGGATAAGAGGCATTTTGTGCTATTCATATGCAATGTCTTCAGGAGAATCTCCCTGCAGCTGGGAGACTATGACAGTGTATACTTACCAAGAAATACACAATACTGAAACTCTGCTCTGCATTTTTCATGGGTAGGGAGTTAACAAGACAGAGCTCTGCCTACAGATTAACTAAGAAAGTATTACCTGGATCTAATGATATGCTCTTGCTTTCACTAAAATAGTATAATGCAAACCAGAATAAAACTCTGGCTGTATATCCACAAAATATAATTTTTTCCACCAGAAACTAGAATAGTTTAATGTGTTGATTTTTACATCCTGCTACAGTCCTTTAATAAAATCAGCCTGGAGTTTGGAGGGTTCAGCTGTTGTATTTAAAAGGCATTAGTGTCCAGATTGTAAATTTGACCACTTCTCCCTCTCTGCAGCCCTTAACAACAACATTACAACAGAAAGAAAAAAACCAAACTGTGCTTGTTAACATACTTACATAATGTTCAACCTGAAAAAAATTGCGGGTTTATATGTTCTACTAATTTTTCTAACAAAGCTAGCGGAACACACCTTTAGCAGTTGACTGAGGCTTCTAGTCCAAAAAAGCACTTAAATACATACTTAATTTTAATCTTCCAAATTGACACCTTCACATCAGCTGACACACCCAAGAGCAGAACTGGATAGAAATAGTAATTACTCCCTGCCTAAAAAAACCCAAAACCCAACCAAACAAAAAACCCAAATCAACACAAAAGAAAAAATCCCCCAAACCCCACCAAACTTCTAAGAAATTAATCCCAAATCTGTACCCCTAGAAACCCCTAAAAATATTTTTTTTCATAGAAATTTGAAACAAACAGAAAGTTCTGGCCTCCTGAATGCATGCCAGGAAAGCTCCTGTCATCTGCCAGAAAGTGAACTTACAGCAGGGAAAAAGGTGGCTTCAATAAACCCAAGAAGGGAGCAATAAAAGCAACAAAATTATTATGAACAGCCTGGTAGGTAGTAATTACAGCCATAAAACCATTGCTATTTACTCACTTATTTTTTTATAGCTATCATGGCAAAAGAAATGGGAAAAGGATGATGAGATGGTTTTGAGAAGTTTTAATCATTTGAGAAGCTCATGTTCAGGAGAGCTGTTAAGAATGAAAGTACGAAAGGGCTCACTGGGAAATTTGATAAATGAGCAGTCTGCTTTACTTTTGAGGAAACCTGATAAAGACAACTTTATGTGCTGTGTGGGGACAAAAAAGTCAGTATAATTTTTTCCAAGTGACAAATTTAGAAATGCTTCTTGAATGAATAAAACCATCAGTAACTATGGAAAAGTTACATAACTGACTTCAATATTTTTATTAACTTAACACTTTAGACATGTTGCTGTTAACTCCTGATAATCATTCTGCTGTAAGTAGCTTTACTGGTCAGGGTAAAGAGTGTATCTTAAAATTTACAATGGAAAAGTAATGATAAATTTTGTTTGATCCTGTGTTACAGAATATATAAAACTGAAGACCAGAAGTATAAATGCAAATTTTGAAATCCAAACATATGCAAGGAGTAAAAACTGAAAAATTATTCTCTAACCCATGAAAACTCATACTTGGATGATCAAAAAACTCCATTGAACGTCTGAATAAATTTAATATTTCTAACAATTTCATAACAAGTGAAAGACACAGACTTAACGGGAATTTCATGCTCAGACTAGCTCTGATATTGCATTAAAAGTTGTCAAAAATAAAAATTCTTCATAGAATAAAAATTGTGAAAATTTACATAAGAACAATTAAACATTATTTTTAAAAAAATTAATTAAAAAATAGTAAAAAATTTTCAAATAAAATAGTTCATAATTATTTATTCCTAAATCTAAATGTAAAATAAAACAAAATTAAAATTAATCATTTCATATCATAAGAATTTTTTATATAATTGAAATAAATCAAGAAAATAAAACAAGTCATTAAAATTTTCTTGCACTGAAAATGTTAAAATTAATATCTTTGTGTGACACTTTAATTTTTATGAGATTCCTTATTCTGATAAATTTTTTTTCTAGAATTTTGTTTCATCTGCACTGCAATTTTATAAACATTATAGAAAGAATTTGAATGCTATGAAGCAGAAGTGCCAGACAGAAATTTTAATATATCCTTATGATGCATTATAGCAATGACCAGACATATAATTTGAAAGTCAGGTGTCTTCAGAATATTAAAAATCCTGTATTTATGATAACTTCTCAGTTAGAGCTGGGATTTTCAGAGACTAATTTTCAGTATAAAATGGGTGTCTAACATTCTGAGATGAACTTGTGAAAATTACAACTGTGTAAGTAAGAAACTGTTGAAAGTTTTTATTATAATAGTCTTGATGGAGACAAGCCAACCAATTCATATACATATTACAGCACAGTGTGTCAAATGTATTATGGTTAGATGTTTCAACAGATTGCTGAACCTTTCATTTCCACAGCTCAGTTACAAATATGATTGGATCAAATGCAGACACCACTAGTAACTTTTCAGTGACTACAGAAATGCCTGTAAATGAATTCCTTGGAAAATAGAGCTAATTGTTAATTCCCTATTTCTTTTAAAATAATAATTCAACCAAAGGCCTAGTTTTCCTTTGGCAAGCTATGTAGGTAAGATGGTAGTGCTGCAAGTCCTTTTTATTCATTGTGGAAATTTTTATAGCTTTGGGGATTCAAAATGAAAAAGAACAATTAAAATATAACTGTTGACTGAAACTGATGGCCAAGATTTGTTCCAAAGCAATCTGGCCCCCCTCTGAAATCTTTTATTACAACTTCCCAGAGATTTGGTATGTTGACTTGTCTTTTCTGTTTGGCCACAGTATGGCCACAGAAGTTACAAGAACTTAAATGTAAAGAAACCATTCATACAACTGCTCCATGAACCTTGAGTCATAATAATTCGGATGCACCAAGGCCGCCATAAGCTCCCCAACCCAGGAAAGACATGCAGCTGCAAAAGTATCTTGTGCAGTCGCTTTCTATCTTTCAGGGCAGAAGTATGGAGGACTTCAAGCTTCTGCTCTGCATTCCTCCTTAACTTGCCATAACTGAGATAGTGACTTCGAAGGAAAGAACGTATTTTCACAAAGCCATTTTAAAGGACTACTCTTGTGGTTTTGCCCAGAGGTGCTGGGAAAGAGAAGGATTAATGTTTTCTAAAGGAAGGTAAAGTAATATGTGAAAATAGTATCCATCTGTAATGTGTGTGGTTGAAAAAGTAAATGAAGTTTCAAGGTTTAAAAAAAAATAAAAAGGAAAAATGTATACCTAACCATCTGATTAGGTACAAATAATCCATGCATTCTTCCTTTCCTAATGTCACTTTAGAGTTCAAAGCCATGATAGAAGAATTACTTAATGTAACAGCCGTATCCACAGCTGGGAGCTTTCCACACCATAGTAGAAGGCTGAGCTATGCTTGAATGCTTTGCTAGTGGGAGGAGAGACCAAGAGGAGTTCAAGTAATATTGTGCCTTTGAAGTCTATACTGAAGACCTATTTTAGTATTTTTCATATATTTTTGCTCATCACCAGCTAGATAGTTTCAAGAGAAAATATTCCTAATTAGTTTAACTAGGAATTAGTCTAGAAACCAAAGCCAGTCTAGTTCAGTAATGACATTAATATCCAATAACTAGGTCACATTATCCACAATTACTATAGAGACCATAGAATTCCTTGTGGAAAACAAATTTCTATATTATTACAGGACACGAACAAAATCTGGGATGTATCTAGTTTAATAATAGATTCAGTCAAGCAGAAAATTAACCAACACACAGCATAGCCACTAATCCAGTAACTCTAAAATTCCTGCATTATGTCAGGTATCTGTTTCAATCAAACCACAGGGGAGAAAAAAATCCAGAAAGTTGTCTCATAGTGCTTGGAGGAAAGAGAATTTAACTCAGAAATGAAAGACTAGATGCTTTCATCTACTGAGCAGTGCTCAGTGCAGCAGGTAGGCAAGGAGGATGTCAGGGGCACTCTCTTGGCTCTAATGGTCCTTCAGGTAAGCCTGGATTTGCTAAGTGTGCCTCACACCCATTTGTTGGGTATATCCTCCAACACATTTCCTAAACTTGGCATGGGGAGTCTTGGCAATTAGCAGAGGAGCTCTCTCTGGCAATGAATTCTGCATGTGGGATAAGCAAATTTAAGAAAATCCAGATCAGGAAAGTCTTTATTATTTCAAATGTCTTCCAGCTGGTTTCTGTCAATCACGGTACTTTAGTACACTGTGAAAGTACCATGTTGCTGAGAACCTCTGATGCTGCAAAATATTTTCAGATGACGAAGAGCAAGAATCTATCAGAAAGGATATATTCATACCCCCTAAGGAAAACTCAAAGCAAAGGCTATGCCTAAACTGTCTAATCTGCACATAAAGGGCATTAAGGTCCTGATCTCACAAATTTCCAACACACTCCAAGCTTACACTACAGCCTTCAGGACTGTTCTGCTTTGCATGAAAACAATATATGAGAAGGAGAAAGAAAGTTAACATTGGTTTGTTCCCCATCTGTAGTTAACTACCCAGAGTCCCACAGTTCAGATAAAGGATGACTTATTTGAAATGAAGGTATGGACAGGTATAGGTTTATCTAAGAAGCTGACACAAGAATCTCATAAGAACATCAGGTACCATATCCTTTAGTTCCAGCTATGTATCCAGTAATCAATAGAGCAAGAGACCTAAAGATCTTTTCAGTTTATCAATATTGTATCAATTTTTTCTTACATGAAGAGAAAAAAACTTAAAATAAAAAAAATACCAAAGCCAGCCATCAGTAAGTGTAGACAAGATAGCTCACTTACTTTCACTGATTTAGACAGAAGATAAGACACCAACTTCTCTCTCAGTGGGAGATATTTTCTGGCTTTTTACAGTAAACCAAGAGGTTATTCAGGCTTGAGAAATACTTTTTTCCTTCTTTCAAAAATATTTAAATAAGTTACCTCAATCTTTTAAAATAATTGTAATGAACAAAACAAGGAAAAAACACATAATTGTTCAGCTTTAACTGATTTATTTATTTATTTTCAAGTCCTAGACTAGCTGTGTTGAAATGCCTTCCTATGATATATGCAATCAGACATTGGCATGCCTGTTCAGTAATTCTGGGAGATTATGTGGTTATACACTAAACAAATGTCAAGGTCCTTAAATTTTTACTGAGGTACATTGCCTGTGATTTCATTGCAGAGGTCAAGATTTTAATTACTAAGGGCAAATGTATTTTTAAGGTGGGATTATGTATTTATAAGGTTTTTCATTGTGGTTTACTTTTCTTGCAATCAGCATTGTTAAGAGCTCTAGTAATACAGAATTTATTAAAAATCTTCAATACACCAATCTTTTTCTTTTGTCATCTTTGAAAAAGTATTCCATTTTGCAACTATATCTTTTCTTCATAAAGCAGTTACAAGTCAAAATGACATACATCAGCAGCCTTTAAGAATAAAAATAAAGCTGTTTTCGAAACTGCTTCCCTCATACTAAAAACCAGTTTGAGAGAAGTGTAGTTTTCAATTTGCATGGTAGAGATGCAGTAACCAATTGCAAGGCAGTTGCTGCCAGGAACATTTGGTGTCAATTACAGCAGGGCTGGAGAAAAAAAAAAAAAAAAGAAAGAAAAAAAATATAATTTTTTTTAGAGAAACTGGTGAAATCTCACGTTTTTCTTGGGTTTGTCAGAAGTGAGGACTTCCTGCATTTTCTGTTCTGTCAACAGGCAGTTTGTCCCAGCAAAATGTCAAGATGTCTTTATCTAAGTAATTGCCCCACTTGCATTCTCAGCAGACCAGAAAGTTGTACTATTTTCATGAGTAATAATGAGAATACTAGAATGTGATTATTAAATGCAGACATCTGAGGGACAGAAATTGTAAAAATGGAGGACAATTTTCCACTTACACTTATTTAAATGGCTGCCACTCTTATTCCTGGAAATGTCCCATGACTGCTGCTATTGATGGCCACATACCTCAGAGCCCAGGTCTGTCTTTATGCCATGAGTAACTTACCCCATGAGTAGTCCCACTGATTTTGTTCCCTACCCTTCCAACATAGCTGTGGGACCTTATGATCTAACAGGGCCTTATGATCTAACAAAAAGCTCTCGCAGTGGATAAGTAGGCATGTTGTACTGTTCTTAAAAGTGTTTTTCAGGCTATAATAAAATATACATGGACTGTAGTTTTCAGTTCATAAAGAAAACTAGTGCTTTCTGGGTTGAAAAAATGACCTCCAATGAATAATAATGTCCTTGCTTGTGGCTTCAGAACTTAAACCCCATAGGTTTTCACCTTTTTCAATCCCATAGCACAATTCCTTTTCCCATAAACTAAAGCTCCAGCCCACATCAGTTTTATTACATACCTTTAAAATGTCATTTTAGGCTAAAAATGTGCTAAATGAATTTTAAGTATGTTCTACCAATCATAAAAAGAAAACTACATATAGACCTCCACAGACAATGTAGAGTACAGAAATTGTGTCATGTTGGGAAAGAAAACAGCCATAGCTGTTCATAGACTGCTGGTGAACCAGCATTCAGTCACTCAAGCTATTCTTGGCTACTCCAAAGAAAACCTCCAAAGAAATCCTTTCGCTCTATCTGTGTGCCCCTAGGGCATGGAGGCTACATTTCTGTGTGTATAGCCAAAACGATCACACCTGACTTCTGAGCATGAAGGGTCACTAGTTGTACAGCTGCAAAGGCACCTCCTGGAGTGAACTGGGGGATGAGAAGGTATCGCTGACATTTACTAGGGAAGCACAGGTTTCCCTGCAAATGATGAAGGTCTATGGCCTGGCATTATTAGCAAACTCCAAGTAGACAACTTCTTATTGAAAAAAAAAAAAAAAAAAAAAAAAAGGCAGCTTTCTTGAGCTGGCACAGTCTCTTGCATAAGTTTTGCAATCTTGTATCTCACCAGAGCTATAAAAGGAGGCCCAGAATGTGATCTCATTTCCACCACATCTGGAATGATTCCACTGGAGTCACTAAAATCCCTCTCTTGTGCCTCCAGAACAACAGGCTGCAGTTACTTCAAAAACTGTTAGCCACCAGAAAGGGTGGTAGGAATTCTTATTTTCTAGGGGCACATTTGGCTAAGACATGCAAACCCACATCCTACACATTAGACTTCTACCTACTTGAGCAGGGCACTAGCTTTCAGAGTTCCTATAGATCCTTATTTCACTCCATTGAAATTCAATTTCAATTTTAGATGCCTCATGAGTTGATTGCAAAGTACAAAGTTGCTGCAGTTTTTAGCTCTTGCTTCTAGTCATAAGGTGCTCAATATTAATGCAAAGCTTTATTACACATGAAAAGTTATTGAAAGTAACGTACATTTTTTCCTTCCCTCTCAGACATTACCTTTAGGTCCCATACTAATGAGGATAGCTTGAATTTATAAGTGCAGAGCAACAAAAATTCCTGCAAAGTATTTTTTTTTCAAAAGTTCCTAAAAATTTCCTTAGAAGAAAATGCAATTTTCTGTAATTCTGTGTTAGCCCTGATTATTAGGATTTCCACTACTTTCAAAAGTAATTCCTGCTTTCATTTGGGAGGATAGCTGATGGGACACATTGTCTTACAGTAAAATTAGCATTAAAATTAAAATGGCGTTCCAGTCTGGTATCTTGCTGGCACAAATCAAGCACAACCAGTACAACTCATCATGCAGCCATCTCAAACTAAAGGCCAATAATACACCACCATTTATTCACACTTATTTCTTTAGGTATGTTTCTAGGAAAACTTCACATATTTGTCAGCACAGGACACATTTCTTGGTCTAATTAATATCCTTTTAATTTTTTCTTTTCTAGTCAATATTTTATTGGAAGATGGTGGCAAAACTTATTTTTGACTTTAATGTCTTAATGAAATTAAAGGTGTTAATTCCATTTATAGAGAAGAATATTAAATCTGAGGAGAACCAACATGACAATATCTCTGGTCACCCACTGCCAAGATTGTTTCTAATTTTATTTTGGTGAAACCTGGGAAATATGTTGTCAACACTTCTCTGTCAGCTTCTAACATTATTAAGGAAGAGTTGGGGTACTGTCATTTTATTTATTTAATTCAAAGACCTCCACACCTTCCCTTGGCTTATTTTTTTTCCTTCTTTCCCCTTCCACCCATTCCCAGTCATAAAGCTTTCTGTAAATTATGGTAAGCTTCACAGCTCTGTGGGTTTAAAAAAAACCCCTCATAAAATAAAATAAAGCCTTTTTTTTTTTTTTTTTTTTTTTTTTTTAAAGCAGAACACATGCAGGGTGCTTAAAAGAGATGTGAAAATGCTCTCATTTGACTACCCTCATTTGAGGGTAATTTTGGGCAACAGATGAAATTCATAAAGAACACAAGGAATAAATTAGCAGGTCATCAACATCTTTGCAGCCACAGAACATGAGAAAAATTATGAGGAATAGTTAGGTTAGGTGAATCAATGGATAAATTATATATAAAGAAAAAGACAAGAGGGTCACTGATTGTTTGATCCCTGCAAATCGTTAAGTAAAATTGTTTTTTTCGTTTTTCTTTTCTTTCTATATCTCCTAACTTTCAGTGCCTCATTTCTTGCTGAGTGCCTACTTTGGGCCTCCCAGAGCCTACTCTCAGAGTTGAAAGTTTACAGTTCCAGATAAAGTGCTAAAGCACAGTCTCACAGTCAGGTCTGATATACCTCAAGGAGTCACCCAAAGCATGTCACCCAATGCTAGTAGAAACACTTGGAAATAATGGTCTACTACAGCACACTGTCTGAAAGAGAAAATAATATGAAATTTTTACCTTGCCATGATTGTATGCATAAAGTATTTTACAAGCCTTGTTATATCAGATTACTTAGAAATGTGAGGGATTTGTCTTTCTTTGAGTAGAAAGTAATGTTTCCTGCTTTCAACTGTCTTATTGTTACCAGATATATTGCTGCTGCTGCTGCAGAAATAAAGTGAATACATCAACAAATCAACAAGGAAAGATTTATTTTTCTTAATAAGTTAAATGAATAGAAAATGACCCATCTACAGTGGTAACAGGCCAAAACTGGGAGTTAAAACAACTAAACAATAGGAGTATAACACCTTGCTGCTACAATCTAAGCATTCAGAAATTCACCATATGCTTGACATACGCTAAAGGTCACAGACAGCCAATGGCAAAACATGAGAGAATTTCCAAATGTTATAAATTATCATCTTCCAGCTAAAAAGGCACTAAACTCAATACATAATAGCTTTTAACACTGGAAGGACCTAAACTATTATTATCTTCTAGGCTGATCTTCTGCAGTAAGTATTTGGACTGGTTGTAACTGATAAAAGATTAATTAGCCTGTTTTCAGCAGAGAGAGCTGCGATGGCTGCTGGAGGCACGAGGAAGCTGGGATCACAGAAGGAGGGAGGAGAGCCACGGAGAAGATGGGGGAAGGCAGCACCAAACACCAACTGGGATAGCAGGACATGGAAAGGATAAAGGCTTGTCCTCATAGGGCAATGTGTGACAAGTGGGAAAAAGCACACTAACCTTTATTTTTATGGTTTGACAGCTCATTCTCCTTGCTAGGGTCAGGTTGGCATATGAAAGAAAAGTCTGGATTTTAAAATCTCCTTGTTATGGTCATGTACATGATAACCTGTGTTGCAGAATAATTCCTACGTATGTCAAATACATAGGTATGTGTGACCAAGTTTACTTTTCTAAGTAAATGTTGATAAATATTGGAATTTCATATAAAATGTCAAAATTTCACATTTCCATAACAACGTAATTCCAAAATGAGCCCTGATTTAATGTGCTTTTGTGTGTAAGTCTTCAGCACTTGACCCCATGTTCTCTCTCAGCTCATTTTTTCCACACTACTTCTAGTTTTTACCCCATTTTCTAATTTTATCTTTTCCATACCCACAGATTGTTCTTTTTATTAATCAAAAACTGAACCAAAGGTAATTTATTCAGCTGGCTAATATGGCATTTCAACTCATCAGCTCATGAGTCAAGTCAGACATAATAGCTGATAAACTCAGACTTTAGGAAGGAGGAAGTAAGGGCAGAGAAGCTCTCTACCTATCCACCAATTTTTACCTACTTGTAAAAGCAAATATTTTTCTGAAAATTTCTAACACTTTAAAATGTTCTTGAAACCACCAAACAGGTCATAGACAGATGAAGATAGAGAGCCCAATAGCACAGTAGCATAAACTTTGTTTCCCCTAGCTCTCAGGTTTTGCCCAATGCAAAGGCACTGTATTTTTCTGGTTTTTCTTTCTTTCCTTTTCTTTTTTTTTTTAAATCTTCACAACTCATATCAGTCTTCCAGTCAGGAAAAAAACCATTTTGACATATGTTTAGTTCTATATTTTGATTTAGCTCATCCTTATTTGATGCAACACCAAAGCCTACTCCTGAAGTTATATTACAGCTGCAGAATATGACTCCTTGTATGATTAAAGTTTAGATCTCGTGCAATGGGACTAATTGCATTAGAAAAGTGTACGTATGTATACCACAAAATATTTTTCTGCAGGCTATATTATACTTTATAGAAGCAAGAGGTAGGAACAGATACAAAAATTCAAGTCTGACTTTGGCAACTTAATCAGTAAACTAAAATTTAGGAAGAGTTATGTAAATGTTATAGCTACTGAAGATCAGTTTAACACTGTATGAGGAAAGAAATCTGGTTCGTCTTTGACATGAAAGTCGTTCACTGTGTTGGTTCTGGCTCCTCAATATACTGTCAGTAACACTATTCAGTTTATTGATTAACAGATTATTGTTAGATTACTACAGACCTGACATTGGGCTGATATAAGAAGGCATATTATTGCCTTGAAATTGGTTGTTACTCCACAAGCCAATGGACTTCTCCTTGGTGGCAATGGCTACCAAGCAAATGATGTTTTCCTCTTTCAGTCTTTGGCAGTTACTGCCAAAATATTGTTGAATAGAGCAGTGCCCAGGAGGTTTTTGTGCTGTTTTGAGAAAAAAAAAAAAAAAAAAAAAAAAAGACCTGCCCATTTGAAATCCTTACAGTTCCAAGGCTTCCTTAAGATGCAAATGCTTCTCTCTTACTTTAGGATGTAGCTTCTCTTAACAAAATATTTCAGTGGTAGATGGATCTGTCACTTTCAATTATCTGTTCTGGGGGAAGACCATTTCATCACATTAAACAGCAGTTATATAAAAACTTTCCTGTCATTTTTTTTTTTTTCACAGAAAAAAGGCTATTTAACAAATTTGAAAATCATTCAGGCATTTCTTGATTTTTAAGCTTTTTTAGCTATTTTGAAGTTTGAAAGGGAATCTTCTAAGCTTAAACAGAATGCATTTATTTTCCCACATTGTACTTTTCAGTAAGGGGGGGGGGGGGGGGGGGAAGAAGGAAAAAAGAGGAAAAGAGAAAACATTCAATTTTTTTTTCCAAAACATCTAAAAATTTTTAGGAATTTTGGATAACTACATCTTTGTATTATTTCCAGTAGATTTCTTAAACAATATTTTTATCCTTGCATCCAAATTACAAGTAAACTAATATCTAAAATAAGCTTCTAGAATTCTAAAAGAAGGATTTTCAAAAGAAATTGCTCATCTGCCGTTCAATTGTCTTTAATTATAGCTCAGAGTAAGAGATAAGTATTTCTTGCTCCTTCCTCTCTTTTATGGGAAGAGGGATTGAATTACTTACAGTTACGCTCAGCAAAATAATCAGGTCATTAAAGCAGAATTGGGCCACCTGCATACAAACACTGAGATTAAAAAACAAACCAAAACAAAACCATACACGTTTGGCTGCCATCTAGCACAAAAAATGTCTAAACTCACCACTCACAGCCATGTTTGACCAGAAAGCACTGTAAAAGCTTGATATCTGCCCAACCTCTGTGGGCTGACATTTATCCACTAGATATCCAATAGATACTCAAAAGACATTTTTCAGAGGATAATGACAAGATACAGTCATCCACAAATAAAATTTCTTGCTGAAGCTGCTACACTGAAAGTGTTATGCCATGGCCTGGGAAGGTGGATGTCTCAGATCACAGTTTCAGAGTGATCAGAGGCTCAGGATAGAAAGGAGGGAGGGAGAGGGCAAGAGGGGTGCCTCCGCATACTCTTGCTGATGATTTACTCTGTTGTGGCAAATGACTGCAAAAAGAAAAGCATACAGCTGGGATGGGGAAGACCTGGCATCAACTCAAAGCCTATTTTTCTATCATATCTAAAACCAGTTGGATGCTAAACTCAGAAACAGGCTTCAGAACAAGAACAGGAACATAACCTTCCCATCCCAAAGTGGGTGTCACAACCACCAGGCTGCAGAGCTGTGCTCCCTGTTGCATGCACTTGCACACAGATGCATACCCTTCTATAGTCAAATAAAAAATGGGGACCAATAGGGAGTCTACTGTTTAAAAATTAAATAAAGACATAAAACCATGTTTGACAGAATTCTAACCTTTGACAGAGTTCTAGGTGTCTGAACCTTAATGGAAAGATTCACAGTCTTTGTAAGTGAACTGAAATACCTTCACATAGTCCAGGCACCAAAGAAGAAACCACAGGGATGTATGCCTAATTATGCAACATCCCCTGGACTGGACAGAGTGATACAGCTCTCAGGTCCTGGCATGCTTTCTCTAGAGCACACTTTCAGGCCCCTGCTCTAGCTGATCACTGCACCGAGAGCTCCCCCTGCAATGACACCCTGTACACCGAACACATCCTTACAGACCTCCAAAGTCCTTTGTCAGAGTTAGCTTTTAATTAACATGCTGGGGCCTCCCAGCTTTGGCTTGTGAATAGGTGAAGTGAGCTTACAAATTCCCAGCCATCTTTGCTTTCTCTTCAGCCACTAATTGTCACTCATCTGAGAAAGAAAGAAAGAAGGTGCTCTCTGCCATCCAGCAAGATCCAAGCTACTTTTCAAAACATAAAACCTTTCTTTAAAAGAAATCCCATGTTATAGTTCCCCAGAATGTGTCAGAACTGCATTTCACATCATAGGCAAAATGTTTCTTATTTACTCTACTACTAGTGCATTTAGCTAGCTGCCCATGAGGACCAACTCTCTCACACATCCACTGGGATAACTACTTACATGTGGCTTTCTGATCATTTCATTGAGGCATATGCTTTTGCAGGATTATGATTTAGTGATTAAACTTTTTTCTACTTGACGTTGTTGCATTAATTTAAGTAAGTTCGGAATTTACCATTACAAGCAGTAGCTATCCAGACTCTTTAGCTGATTCTTTATCTATTTAATTTCAAAGATCAGTGTTATATTTGTTTTACTCTAAGTAAACACTACCCCCCCCCCCTCCCCCCCCTTTTGGTTTTACTTCTCAGAAGTAAATTAAAAGAAAGTAACTCAACATTTCCTGGCAGTCTTCCAGAAAATGGGCATCTTTTCATCATCCAAAATGAAAAAGCAAAAAATAGCTTGTTATTTTAATTATGAATGCCTTCCCCTCACCCTCATTCTGATTTTTAGGTGAAGTTTTTATTGCTCCTCTTTTCTACAAATTAGAGTAAGTATTTTAGCAGCACAGTCAACTTCACGTATTATGGAAAGTGGCCTGGAATACCGCCAATTTGATACTTCATTATAAAAGCAAAAAGACTTGTATAAATACTTACTCCTCATGAAATCTGCAAATTAAACCCACATCAGCCTTTTAATACTAAATCTTATTTATTTTTCAGTGTAACTTGTTTAAGCTGAACACAGTCTGCATTTTGGCACCATTTTCCTATTTTGTTTCATTTCATCACATATGTCACAAGTAATCATCCAACGCTATGAAATGGTCAAAGACAGATTACTGAAGGTTTTAAACAGTGGCTTTTAATACTGAGACAAATCAAACTTCCTTGTAAAACACTGCATTCAGTGAAGAATTGCATGGGAGAAACTCCAGCAGTCAATAAACTATAATGAAATTAAAATCTACTGGAAATGCACCACTGCCTTTTTGATCCTATTTTTTTTAATCTCTCTAACTACCATGTCCAGCACTACGTGTACACTACCGTAGATTACATAGGACTCTGCCTGCTGCTCACATAACAGAATCATTAGAATCATTCAGGCTAGAAATGTGATTATATGTAATCTGTTCCTTTTCATATGTGTACCTTTATTTTTTTTCTCATGTTAAAAATGATATAAAGCAAGATCAAATTTGTAATGGTGTTCTTCGAAGAAAATATGCCATTGCCTTAACTTTGCCCACCAAGGAGGCTTGCTGTCCCAATCCCACAAAGATCTTCCTAATTGACTCCCTTTTAGGCTGCCAATTACAGCATGGCTCTTTCCTGAATATAATTGATCAGAGCACAAAATCTTCATTAAGCACTGTAAGAGTTCTTCAAATTTACATGGGAAATGTCTGACAGCTGCAAGACTCAGGTAATTGCACTATTATCTCCCCAAAGTAGACAAAACACAGCTTTATTTTTCAGTTAAATCCATACTACCCTTGTTAAAAAAAAGGCTGTATTCAGTCACACACATGCAGCACTCTCTTTGTAGTGCTCTCCAGCAGTTCACTGAAGTGCAAAAATTGGAGCGTTATTACTAGAAATAATACTGTACAAGTCCTTTTGTGAAAGTAAATGTATATATAAAATCTCAGATTATCTTTCCTACTACTCAGCACTCATTATATTGTAATCTATTTTCACCTTCACCATTATCAGAACTAATTTCTTACAAAAATGCAGTATATACTACAGATATTGCAAATAAACCACTCAGTGTATTAGGTTTGGGCTTTTTTTAAAATGGAAGATCTTTTTTTCTTCATTTTACATATATTCAAATAATCAATTTATGTTCAAAGATATTACTTCAAACTTTTACTTGGTTGTCACTGATCTAAATCACTATTTGTATTTATTTTTGAAAGCTGCTTACAAGTTTTTAATCCTCAGAAATCCTCTTGACAGCAATGTTGTGATGCAGGCAACCATAAAGATCTTCGTCTTCCACAAAGCAATTAGTTACTCAACTTGGAGTAGTATTTTCTTATTCTATTTAAGAAGAAAGAAAATAGAAACCAAAAGCAATCAGTATACCATGGCTCAGTGGGTTAATGTTGTTTACATAGTTTAATAAAATCCAAATCCATAATGTATCAGTATCTCTTTTTTCTTTTACCCTGAGGTAACTCAGTTCCACTGAGGCTGCAGGAATCATCCTTGATTTCTTGCATCCTTGTATTCTAACCCTGCATTATGCGTGAGATTTATTAACAATACAATTTTTTTGCACAATCTCTTCAAACACTTCACAATCATTAACTGTTTTCTACTTAAATAACTCTCTGCAAGAAGGTTTGAAAGTGTCAGAGGTCAGATTTTCAGCTAGTATGAATAAAAGCAGATATGCTGAAGCATCAAGGAGCCACGTCTACTCACACAACTGAAGATGTGCCTTCTTCGTGGCTCCTCTCATTTTCCCGACACACTCTCTGTCACTTGAATTGTGAAAGCATTTCAATTCTCATAAAAAGATATCATGTTTTCACTTAACATATTCAAATTATACTCAAGATCTAACTCAATTACTACTTTGCCTTTAGACAGCCTTGCCAGATGGACATTTTGGTGGATATTACAAAAGGTATTAGTTATCAGAAGTCTGTGTGGTCTTCTGCTTCCTAAACCAGATATTTATTAACTGTGAGCAGTTGACCCTGCATTATTAATTCATACCCTATTTGTTTCTTGCATTTGCTACTGTGAGCTTTCTTAACTATTCTTCCAATTCTGTATTTTTATTTGGGGAGATGACTAAACTAGTAATCTAATCTAGGATTGTTTTATTTCCACTCTATATACACTTTCTTCTGCTGTTAAATACAGAGGCATTCTTAGGAAAAAAGTTGCAGGGGTTTTATCCTACAATACCTGGCCTATCAAAGTCAGTGCTGGTGGATAACCAGTTCTTCAAACAACTAGTTCCCCTTTGCCCCACCACAACCATTAGAAAAAAACCTTACCGCTTTATAAATTCAACTAAAGCTCATTTTACTGGTGAACAGCTGGTTTAGAATTTAACTTTTTTTACAAAGTGAATGGTGATTTATGTTATTTAGCATTAAATGATGGGCTTATGTTACATCAAATGCATGGATTAAAAACCCGAGCACAAAGAACTCACTTGATGTGCAAGAAATATTGAAAATCATACATAAGGTGAAGCACGCTTGTTTCCAGTTGAGAAGGTTTCAAATACAAAGTCATATTCTAACTTTTACAAAGCTCTTCTCTTAGCATCTAATATTTACAATAAGCAGCATGCTGTATCTTCAAAGAATGTAATCTTTAAACTACAGCTACAAATATTTACTATAGATTAGCTATAAGGAGAATGATCTAGACACTTTTTACAAATTTCTCCATTCATAAAGCTAGTAATAACACAGGGCCCAAGCATATTTCCAAAAGTAGTGTCACAGTTGCTGTTACTGCTTATTCACTGCTGTAACACATTAGTTTCTTACTGATACCACATATTCATATATAATACAGCCTAACAAGTGAGATCTGCAACATTTCTAGACCATACCTTTATGCTAGCATACAACATCAGTAAATACACATGATGTGATTCTCACGTCAGTTGCCCTGCGCATTATGGAGAGTAACTCACAGTACCATTACACTTGTACATCAGGTGACTTGCTGAAGCAGAGAAGTAGAAGGATGCCCATAGCAGTGTGAGAACTGTGCCTATGAAACAGAAATAGAAATGATAATGTGGACGACGGATAAACAAGGGGAGAGCAGGAAGACAGTACACCAACTAGCAGAGCTGACGGGGCAGACAAAGTGCAACACTCTATCATATAAAGGACTACACCCACCATCTCATTTCCTTAATTCTTGTGGTGGGTTAAATGTCTAGGAGTAAACGTACCATGTTCAGGAGTAAATGTACCATGTTCAGCTGGCCCATGGGCCCTGCTGTCTTGGATCAATGATTACTTGAGTCAGGGACCTTGTGCAAATGCACCACAGCTCCCTTCTCACCCAGATTTGCCCCCCAGGGATCCGGATCATTGTGAAGGGTGCCATGAAGGGCTGGGGTGGTCTTGTCCTGACCCAGGTCTGGGATGTGCACTTACAGCCTTGGGCCCTGCTGGGCTTGTCACTAATGAACAAAAGATGAAGGAAATGAAGTAAAGCAGCCTAGGTGTCATGGGTTAGACATAACCTCTTTGGAACAATGCACTGGGCTGTTACTTCAAAAGGTACTACACTGGCCCTAGTAGTGACACAGCCAAATATCCTAATGTTCGCAATACGCAGGAGGAATTATTGAGAGATCATTCACCCTGACTTTCATGACTTCCCACCTTTCCTGGCACCCTTTGCTTCCATTGATAAGCTTCAGCTGTAGTGAAATAAAAACTTCAAGCTCAAGAAAAACGATGCTCTTCTTGCAAGTTCTATTACCCAAGTATGAACTGCAGTAAAACAGGAAGGGGAAAGACAGGAGCAAGAAAATTTATACAGTATTGTAGAAATTCTGTTATTAACAGGATTGTCCCTGCCAAATGACACCACCAGCCCATCCAAAAGCTGTTTACAGCCATTTCCAAAGCTACTTAATGGATTTTTTTATCATGTCTACAATTACACTGCTCTTGCTAAATGGAAAGTTTGATTTTAAACATCTCCTGCTTTCATTTAGTGAAATGTCTCATTTGTATAATGCTTCTGTTCCTTGGAAACTATCCTGTTGTTTTTTTAATTTAATGTCTCTAGGTTTCACCAGATCTTAGCTGGGACAAAAACTTGCAGCTGCATTTGAAAAAAGGAAAAAGTAAAAGCCACTATATGCTGAAATAATTCTGGTACAGAGGTGTTTGGTCTTGTTCTTAGTTTTTGTTCAAGACATTGACACATGGATAGCCATATCATGACACAGACTTGCTCAGAGAAATTTTCATCAGCTGCCAAAAATAAAAAATAATGGACCACTCTGTGGCTTTCATTATGTCTGATCTCACATCCTGACAATTCAAATCAGACCAAAAATTAGACCCATAGGCCATCAGGGTTTCTTGGGCATATATAAAAGGTTTGTAAAGATTTATCAGAGAGAAAGAACTCATCATGTAAATAGATGAGGTTTTTTTATTTTGCACCACTCATTCTTGTACACGTGAGAAAGCATAGAAATGAGTTCCCCTACCTCTGCGTTTAAGGATGGGTTTATCTTTCAGATCGCTTCCAGGTCTAGACTTTTTTGGGGAAGTTTGGGGGGAAGGCAGGATAGGAATAGGAACCTCCAATGGCAGTTCATCCCTTTTTAAAACGTTTTCTGAATGAAGACAATACAGCCTCAGAAAGGCACCTGTCTCTAGCCCTCGAGTAAAGAGTAAGCTTTGATAAATACCTTAAAAAAATATTCCAGTTTAGGTGGTTAAAAATAAGTGAAATGCACCAGAAACTAAAGCGATACCATGTACCTCTGCTTGTAGGATAAAATTCAACCTTATGAAGCAAATATAGCTCTTAAATCTCATTTACACCCTAATGCTTGAGGATTTAGTACAGCTGCATTTCCCAGGTGATAATTTTTAATTATGCTACAACCTCACACCACACCATTTCTTATATTGTGATATACAAATAACTGCTCAACAAAGTTTTCCAGTAGAATTTATAGAACAGAGAGATACTTTGACATAAAATGTAAGGTTCCTTTTACCAATGGAATACTGACTATTCCATAAATTATTTCAGTCCAATTCCAGTGCAAGAGTTTTATTCCACAGCTGATCCAGTGGGACATACTTCTTTTAAAACCCCAGTAAAGCTTTTTATCTTGTAGTCTAAAAATACACTGACTGCTTTCATAGACCGGAAAACAAAAGTACTCCCTTCAAATTCCAGCCACAATTAAGAGGGGTGCAAAAGAGCAAAATGGAGTCCCATTTAAAAAAACACACACCTTTGAAGTCTGTGAAGAATTTCCTTCTTTTTAGAGATTTCAAATGCAGTGCCAGCAGTCATCCCTTGTACAGCTACTTCTCTGAAGTAGCTCCAGTTGCAGTAGATGTAACTTCCTCCTTATATATCTGCCTGAAAAGTCTGACAAGGCTGTTGCCAGAAAACCTCAGGAGCCAAGGGTCCATCAAAGATGGATCAGAGGGACCAAGATAACTTAATAGGAATTGGGTGCTTTTGCAGATCTGCGTCTAAATTATTTATCATTTATAGTAACCACTTCTTGTGAAAAAGTCAAATTGTAAAGGAAAACCATCACAGTGATTAGAAAACTGCCTATTTGGAGTCACCTTTTACTGCACTCGGTGCTCAGTTTATGCAAAAACCTTCATGAAGTATGACTAAAATAGGCTATTAAAACAGGTTTGGTGTTTTGCAATGTTTTTAGCATGGATCCATTCATCAAATATAGTTTTCAGGTTTAAATTTATCTATATGAGTGCAAGGCAAATTTTCTCAACTTTGGTATCTGCTCATGGCATTAAACAGGTAGAAAACAGGTGGAATTAATTCAGCTCAGGAGTTAATACTCCCTATACATAAATATGTCTAGAGAGGAGAGAGGAACTCAATTGCAGTTGTAGAAGAGAAAATTATGTCCCAACCTGCCACCACCTTATATCCTGCTTACATACACTGCATTGTTTCCTATGGACAGGGTTCCATATCTAACTCACCACCATTTGGCACTTGAAGTACATGCTGGTTTTAAATCACCACCAAAGTTTTGAATTAAATTTTGGCACCTCCAGAAATTACAGCAATATTGATTTCTAAAACAATTTAAATTCCACCATACTAGAGCATACAGCTCAAAAACCTCAGCAGAGAGTAAAAAAAAAAAACCAAAAAAACAAGAGGTCTGTACTGGTGACAGGTGTGTTATGTGCCATGCTTTCTTTACAGGTTATTGCAGAGGAGTATAGCAAAGACTACTACAGTGTCTCCCACCATCTCAAGGGAACAAGCCTCTCCAGGAGCAGCTGCAACAGACCAAACAAGTATCGTGGAAGCCTCTAAAACACTCTCCCAATTCCCATCCTTTTTGGAAGGGCTACAAAGACAACTCCTGTCTCCTGCACTTTTAATTTACAAGTTACTTTCAGGGAAAAAAAGGATTCTGAAGGGCCTTCCCATCTGCCTTGTGTAATTTAATTTTCACTTCAAATGTAAAGGACCTATGGCCAAACTCCACACTTATTTACAACAGCATATTCCCATGTTTACTCAGTTATAACTAAATCAAAGTTTTCTGCCACAGCATTCTGTTTACTTGACTCACTTGGCTCCCTTCACAGTGACACATCCAAATGTTTTGTGGTTGGTAGCTGTTGTCTCCTAATCTTTAGTGACAGCTCAGCTCGATCTCTGGTGTTTTCCAGGCTTGGATAGAAGACAGAAAATAACTTTTTTCTTCATTCTCATTGACATTTTTCCTCATTTTTTACCAAAGGCTCTTTTCAACAGAGGTTTTCCATTTTTCACTTTGAATGACTGAGTTTTCAAACTCTGAATTTTAATTGTTCTTCTCTGTGGCCTGAGATATTTCTCACCATTCACATATGCTTAGGAAAAAGGTTCCTAGTGATAAAGACTTTAAAGAAATTATTAATTTATTTGATGTCTGATGTAGTAAAATTGCTGGAAAAAGAAAGAAGTAACATTTTTCCCCTCACTTTGCCTCAAATCCTTTCCTTTCCATTTTAGAAGGAAGTCAGCTAGAGACAAGGGAGCAACACTGAAAGAAAAACATGATGAACAACACTCTCGGAAGATGGTCTGTGAGACAGACCCCCAGTAGTTTTAAACAGCTCTGGTCACTTGTACTCATACAACCGAGCAGCAAGGAGGAATTTATCAAGCCAACACTAGCCTCCTTGCTCCGAGTGCAGAGACCTATCAATTTCTGTCTCTTGGCTAGTCTTTGTAATAAATATAGGCTTGGTGTGTAATGAAAACCAGCTGACTGTTTCTCAAGGTACAGATGCTTTCTTTTCTTCTGATTCCAGCTAAGATTGTTCTTACTCTTCATAATCTCTCACAGCTGCCAAAAATCCATCTTATCGTTGCATGAGGTGAAGTTTCCATTAACAGCTATTATGGTAGCAGAGGTCAGGCGTCCAGTGTCAAATGAGCTGCTAAAGAGAAACACTGTGCTACAAAATGCTGTACTAGGGAGAAAACCTCAACTGAGGTGTGTTTTATTATTAATTTGAATAGTTTTTATGTGCAGATGTGGCTGGGCTGTGCTGCTGACAGTCTGGTTTCTGATGTCCCGGAAAAAGACAGGGAAATTTGGGGTGTGGAGGAAGTGGGAATATACATCCAGTTGGCTGACTGAAGAGGAATTTTAATAGTTTTGATGATGCTCAGTTTTCAGTATGTCAGCCAACCAGACTAGCCAGGCCTTCAGGTTGGAGGACTCTAATGAAGGAAGTTCTGACCATAAACACCACTTGCAATTTCAACACTCACATTGTTGCAGATGAGGTTCCTGACTTCCAGTCATTCTAGGTAAATAAAATAAAAGCAATAATAATAATATTAATAGTTCTTAGTTTTCAATCACTTAACAGAAAATGAGAAATTTCTCCAAAAAAAAACAACTCCATCTCAAACATTTTCATTTTTAAAAGCTCTTCCTCCAGTAAAAGCATTTGGATTGAACACATTCTTTGTTGATAGTGAATGACAGTATTGTAATACCCTTCTAGTATGATGATGGCATAATTTTCTTTTGGAATTACATACCTGAAAGTGCATATTACCTGGAAGACATTTTGAATACTAACACTGTGTATGTGCCTTTATAACTACCTATCTATTATGGTAAGTGCACCAAAACTATAATCATACAGGTGTATGCACTGTGCAGGTGCCAAATGTTAATTGTCAGTGTGCTACACTGAGCAAAGATGGAAGTAAGCAGATCAAAATATAAGGTTAAATAAATGTAGGGCTTGTTTTACAAACCCCCTCGATTTTAAAATAATGAAATGCATAAATATTTGGAAAGTCATTACAAAATATTGACTATCATGATATATTTTAAAAATTACTTTGGGGATTTTAAAACATAAAGGAATTGAATATTTACAGAAAATACTGGTTATTTTTCAAAGCATCACAACATTATTCTTTCTACAATACTGTAGAATGTCCAGCCTACAATGTTGTAGGCCCTCTGTGTGTTCTGGGATGCAGATTCCTACAAGCCTCTTATCACCCATGATCAAGGCCCTTAAATGCACAGAAAAAATATATCCTAAATTGGCAAATTCTCCTCATGATTAAGGGACAGAGCATAGAGAAATCTGTGACTTGCTTTAACTTTCTTCTTCATTGTGTGGATAGAGCAAAGATGTGAGCACTTTGCTTAAGAGTAATTTACACTATAAGCACTGGTGCATAGGGACGGTGTAGCACATGGAGTTGTTATTTCCCCCCTGAACTGTAATTCTAAATATGCACTTTACAAAACAATGCCAAAACTATCAGACACCAACACTACTGCAATATCTCAGCAACATCCTGCTGACCCAAGGGCACCCTTCTTCTACCACCAGAAAACCACCTTGCAAGTTTATGGGTCAGGCTCTGTGGAGAATGGGACGTTGTTTGTCAAGTACTAGCATTTTTATGTGTCATGGAAAACAATCTCCCATGCAGAGATGTGAAGACCTGGCACTGAATTTAGTTCCATGTTATGCAGCTTAAAAAATCCCTACTATGTTTAAACCATTACAAAGTTTTTACAAAATTACTCACCAGGAAGTGCCTCAAAACCCATCTTTGCTGACTGTATCTGCACCTCTGACAGTAAACTGGAGCAAATCCAGTACCAGTACCCAAGACTCTAACACCAGGATTTGGGGAGCAGTTAATGCTCAGGAGCAAATACACAGGTGCTCTGTGACAATGCCATCACCACAGCCACCCTGACCCCGGGGTCCCACAGGCACTGGCAAAGAGGGAGCAGTATGGGCTCTGAAGGATAACTGCAAAGTGAAGGACATATCTGTAATATCTTCCTGAAGCCCCACAAACCTAACTCTTATTCCATACAATGAAAAAATTCTGAAATAATACAGGATCCTTTTCTACCCTTCTCCCACAGAGGGTACTATGCTGCAAGCAGAGATGGCCATTTCAATGATGAAGACAAATCATCTCTGAAGTAGTCTGCAGCCACTCCTTAGTTAGCACAGAGATATACTGTCTTCCTTAGTGTTAAAATTTCAAGAAAGGCATTAAGTCATAGATCTGATTCAAAAGGATGTTGATTAAAAAATTCAGTATCTTTTAAATGGATTAATTAAAATGTTTTTCATTTGTCTCAACTACACAAACCCTTGTTTTATAGAATGCATGGTTGATCTATAGACACTCAAGTGGTTTTGTTTTTTTTTTTTCTTTTCCTAACTGGAAGAAGATTTACATATATGTCAGGATTTCTGGTGGAAATCTGGTCTCTTTCAAAGTATACTGATAATAGGAATACCAGATTAATGAGCATCTCAGTTGAATTAATGGAAACAAGGCATGAAAGTGAAAATGTACAGTACTGAACACAAGTAAAGAAAAGAAGATATACTCTGCTATTTAGAACTGCACTTCAGGTAACTATGAGTGAGCAATAGATCACTAAGAACATTTCTCAAGATGTTTTTTACATTAAAACCAATCTTTTGTAACCTGTGTTCTGCTCTTTATTGCTGGGGTCCTCCTTAAATGTAAGATCAGGACTACACAAGGATAAAACATCAGTACTTCTACTGTTCTCTCAAAATTACAAGAAAAAAAGCTGATTATATACGTGCATCTCTGACAAAATAATTTCCAAGGCTCCTTTAATTTAGCATATTTCTGTTTTCCAAGTAAAAATGGGAAGTCAGACCCATTCTGAAGGCACAACAAGATGGCACAAGGATGGTTTTACCAGGGCTGGCCAAGGAAGACTACCACAGCCTTTGCCAGCCAGTTGCAGCTTCCTTTAGTGCAGGCAATCTTATAAGTTGCCCTTTACCTTCCAAGAAGATAGATTGCATGTGGCCAAGTTGCACTCTCTTCTCACCCTCTCACTCTTGCTCTGTTCTTCATTAAGAAGGGAAGATTTTACCACCCTGCTTGCAAAGAGGTGTAGAGAAAGATTTACAAAATGGCATCCAAGGTGGAGAGCGCCCCTGAGAAATTGTCATACAAAACAGTGATGGCTGATATCAAACAGGAACAGTACAAGTATGATAAATTTGAGACAGTAACTGAAATTAAAAAAATAGGAAAAACCAAACTAAAAAAATAGTTCTATCACCAAGATGTAATCGTAGACATTAGTGCCACAGGAAGCTGTGGAGGTAAAAACTGAAAATAAAAAGTTATGCAAAATACATGAACATCTAAAATATAGAGTTGAAATGAATGTTAAAAATGTTTGGCTTTTATCAGCACCACACCTGAGGGAGCTCATGATTCTTTTGCTTAATTAGTATTACACATTTCTTGGTGGACTACCACCAAACACCAGCAGCTGTAGATGACAGACTTTGGGTCTGATTTAGTGTGGCAGCTCCTATATTCCCTCTAGTTTATCTCTTCCTCACAGTATAAATACATCACATTCATATGCACCAGAGCAGAAATAACAGTATTTCCAGTTAAATCTCTTACACAAATTAAATTCTGCTTTGTTGTTTACTATGATGTCAGGAAATATTTTTTTCCTGAGATTTTTTTATAAATATAAGACGTATTCATTCATGTTTCTTAGCCAAACTTCTGATTTCATTAAAAATTAAAAGCATGAAATTTGTTGGAAAAAATTTTGAATTGAAAGTATATTACCACAGTTGTGGCACAGACATTTTATCACCATATTATCCTCTCTGGGTTAGGGTCCTTGACTAAGCAACCTCTCTTTTGATGCCTTACAATCCCTCCTCTTGTTGAACCATCTGGTGCTTCATAAGAAATGGCTGGGCTCTGGCCTGCAGGGGAATAGGGATGTATGAAACATCCAGCGTAGTTTTCACTAGTTATCATATCCACACCCCCAGACAGATTTTTCATTGGGGTACATTTGGGTTTCTTTCCATAGATAATTGAATTTCCAAGTAAAACATGAAATGCACAGTTTTACATAAAAAAAACCCAGCTTTGATATATAATTTTCAACCTGTCCCACTCATTATTATACACTTAGTATTTCCATGTGTGCTGAGGAGATGATATTAAACCTGGGTTAATCATATATACACTGAAATACATAATTGCATCTTGAGATCTGCAAGATAGCTCTGACAGTCCTGGCAAATAACCTGGGAGCTGTACCAGACCTTGTTTCCAAGTTTAGTAACTGGGAAATAAAAGCATCTGATGCATCAGGGCAGTAGAGCAAAACAGTATGTACTGACAGGGGCTGAGCTGGTTTTATTCTTTATGTAAGTAGAATGTTGCATGGCTTATTTTTCTGTCAGTGAGCCAGAAGTTCATAGGTAATGGAGCTAAGTCGATCCAGAGGTTACTGGAAGGGAATTTCACTCACATTGCAGCATGTCCTCTCAGCAGAATGCTGGCTCCTTCTAGCATCTACTTTCTTCTCCCCTCCACGTCCTCTAGATTTTTCATTATTATTGCTACATTCAATAAGGTAGCAACATATGTGTTATTTTTTCCCAGTCCAGCAACAGTAAGTGTTAAGTAGACGATAGTTCCAAAATGCAACGTATATATCATATTTTGTGACTAACACAACCTCCCAATCACGACATTTTGATCTTCCAGTTATAGCTAGGGACTTTTTCAGGAAATGATCTTTTTACATGCTCTCATAAACTCTCAGAATGTCTGGTTTTGTTTCACTCTCTCTCTGCTCAAGAACACCAACAGTTTCTCTTTGGTTTTCCAGTGTATGTTTATTGAGCTGATAAAGACTGCAAGATGTATTGAAAGAAACACTTGGTTTATTTTATTTTATTTTGGCAGTGATAAGAGAGTGGAATCCATTTTAAAACCAGGATAAAAATAATTGGCATGTCCCAGTTATATTTTATACATATGCATACATGAATGCATGCACACACAGATTATTTTTTTAAATTTTTTTTTATGGGTACCTTCCTGACTTGCGGCCAACCCATGTAAATGCTAGCCAGCTCATGCATTTAAGTGTATCAGCATATAATGGTAGACAGATTTTCTTCCCTCCTGTGCTGCAGCATTAGAGGAAGTTTTCTTAGGAAACGGGAGAGCACAAGGTAAGGGGAGCATTGTACCATTGTACAACAGAGATAGATCAAAATATATACACATCTATATGATATACTGAAACACAGTGTCATGCCCTCTGTATAATTTATAGAATACATGCCTGAACTAATAAACGCCTTGGGGAATAGTTAGTGGTGAGTGGAAGCCTTGCTTAAGTGCAGTGGTTACATTAAGATCAGCCTAGACTAGCTAACGTTCTGTTTTAGGTACAGGCAACAAAACGGAAGCTGCAGTCGAAAATTCAGAAAATCTGCTGAACTTTCAGCCCTCTTTGTGTCTCTGTTTCCCTTTTCACACACACAAACACACACCCCTTGATAAATTCCAACTAGGAAATAAAATTGCTTAAAGAAACAGACATTACTCTATTGTTATTACGGTCAACATTCAATGGGCTTGTGCAAAAAAATACACTGAATCATAGAATCACAGAATCACAGAATTGTCTAGGTTGGAAAAGACCTTGAAGATCATCCAGTCCAACCATTAACCTAACACTGACAGTTCCCAACTACACCATATCCCTCAGCGCTATGTCGACCCTACTCTTAAACACCTCCAGCGATGGGGACTCCACCACCTCCCTGGGCAGCCCATTCCAAAGCCTAACAACCCGTTCTGTAAAGAAATGCTTCCTAATATCCAGTCTAAACCTTCGCTGGTGCAATTTGAGGCCATTCCCTCTTGTTCTATCGCTTGTTACTTGGTTAAAGAGACTCATCCCCAGCTCTCTGCAACCTCCTTCGCGGTAGCTGTAGAGGGCGATGAGGTCTCCCCTCAGCCTCCTCTTCTCCAGACTGTATGCCTTTTAGGCTTAAAACTTATGTTAAAGACTGCAAGTTCTTTATCCAGTGTGTTGAGTTGAAGGTAAGGTCATTGCTTGCCAGCAGGCTATGACTGACTCTAATTAAACATTTTTATACCACTCATCTGCTGCTGGGGAACATGTCATTAAAACACAGGAAACATTAATCTACAGATTAATGCTATAAAAAGAAAACTTTTACACAATCTTTATTCCCAATTTTAAAAAGCTTACAAAACATTAACCCTTAGAATACTACAATACCACCACCTAATAAAAGCACCAGGTGGATATTTGCTTTACTCTGCTAACTGCCTATTTCATCTAGTCACACCAGTTTTGCCTCAGTGTAAGTGTACTTATCTGAGTTACATCCACTCACAACATGCATACTGATCTGGTTTTTTCCCCACATAATCACAGATCTTAAGTTAGGGAATTGGTTATGTGTATTTTGCTACATTTTGACTATTTGGAACAGATTTCAAATACTTTTCAGAAAAATGGTGGGTGATCTCTCCATAAATCCCTATGTCTTAGGCTAGTCAAGAGCACAGCATATACTATTATTTATTCATTATTTATTTTTATCAACCACTGTGGTCCATCTTGAAGCAATTGCATTTCTGTGTGAAGACATCTCTATGCTAGCTACATCTGCTTGTAAGACCAAGTAATGTTTTGGACGGTTTTGGGGTAGGGGGGAAAAGGCAAAGGGGAATTTATGAACAGACACAGATTTCTATGCTCTTGTCTATTTACCAGAAGTATGCAATTTGCTATCGGTTGTGAGGTGCTATTTAGTCTCTTGAACCTCTAGTTCTCTCACTGAATTCCCCCCATTTATTCTCTTTCCTTTCTGTAAGGATCTGTGTTCAACTTCAAACCCTTTAGAAGGGTTTTATAGCCACTGAGATTAGCAATACTTCATTGAGAAACTATAACTAGTAACATTCATTTTGTCTTTGATTTTACAAATCTACATACATATAGTGTATTCAGTATTATTGTAAGTATACTACTAAATTTGAGGAGTCCTTTAAATTTTTAGGGCATTTGCTTCCTGTTGGTATCTATACATGAATATTTCTAGATGAAGAAACAATATTTATATGTAACACTATTTCAGGCTGCACATTTAGAATTTAGCACACAGTTTCAACAGTAGCATATTATCACTGCTTTTACTTTTCTTTTCTGTTTTGTTTTATAAAAAAGTCTGTCATCCAGGCCTCAATGTTACACAAGCATTTAGTTCAACTAGTTAAACAAGATCAGATTGTTGCTGGAACCATGCTGGAAATATTTACAATAAAACTCACCTGGCTTCAAGTATTGTTCCAAAGTTGAAATTCAGCCCAGTCTTGAAAGTTCACAAAGGTTCATTAGCTTATTTGAGCAAAACCTAGGCTCATTTTCAAGTAAGCTTTGACTGATATTTAGCTATAGATAAAGGGCACAGTATGATAGTGATATGATTAAAATGTCTTGAATGCAAAACCTCTGTTCACTCTTGTGAAGTGGAAGAGAAACAGAGAGAAATATTATTGTTTCGGTTATCCATTCAACACTCATCAGATCAGTCACTCACTTTCAGAGGGATGTTTACTGCTTATGCTCACAAATACTCACCACACAGCTAGAGGTTTTACACAGTCAGCTAAGAAGAAAATACGTAACACGGGCAAGTAAAAGCATCACTGGTTATTTAGGGAGTTAAAATGTCTCCTAACTGGAACAAGCAAAGTATATTATACCTTAACAAGAGACAAAAAGGGTAAACAGCATCCTCTAAACCCTTACAGATTTAAAAATCTATTCCACGTCATTATCATCACTTAATGGATTTATAGATTCATTGTTCCTTACTGTCCATTAATCCAATGACCCAGATTTTACCACAGCTCAGACCTAAACAAAAATCTTTCTAATCATATGGAAGACCCTTAATGAAGTTTAAGGATACACTCTGAACCTGGTTTATCCTACCGTGCCAGATTGCATGTTACTAATCCACAGAGAGTTACAGCTAGTTTGTCAAGATTAAACAAGAGAGGAATGAGAAAGTATTATTACCTCCTCTGAGGCTTCAAATCAGTTGTCAGTCTGTTGCGATGACCCTGGCCACCTTCAAGGTTCCCTGAAGAAAAGAAGGAAAGGAAATTAATAAATAGGGATTCATAAAGATGGCTGCCGCTCTAAACAGCATCCACAGCTCTCTTTTTTCACCCCTTAGTATATTGTGAACAAAGAATGCCTCATCCATATGAAAATACAATAAAATACATATGCTTCTTTTATATATGGAAAAGGTATGTAATTAGTTTTAGTTTAAAATAAGAAAAATTGAAGACTGGATGAATGTATGCTCACAGTAAAAGAGAAAACAGCACTTCTTTGTTTTTTTTAGAAAGGCTTTTTTAAAATCCTAGTAAAACCAGGAAATGGGCTAATTTTACTTAAGCTAAAAATAGTACACACCCAGAGAAAGTTAAACATGTGTCTCACTTCATAGGGAGTGTTAACTAATCATTTAGAGGGATCCACCTTTTCCTTGGCTGCTTGGGATGGTGCATCATACCAGACAGATCACTTCACATCACAGCAATGTACTTTTTCATCCCAGTATCCTCTGGCATCTTTGCCCAGGAATCAAACACATACCTTTACTGCTTAACAAACCACTATCTTTACCTCTACTGCTTAAGAAAAGAGGACCAGAAGTTTCATTTGAGTATTGAACTTTCTGATTGTCCACACAATTTTTACTTCATTCCCTTGCTCCACTTTGGACTCTCTCAGCCAGCTTACTTCAAGACAAATGTGGAAAGAGGATTTAATCCTATAGCGATGTGGACACAAGGAGTTGTTGCTCTGTGACTCTAGGACTCGAAGTTCTTCCCTGGTTTGTGCTTAATGATATAAATGCAACTGAATGGATTTGTCCAAGGCACGGTCATGTTTTCAGGAGGTAAGAAAGGCTTCTAGGAAACAGCCTTGCTCTCTGACCTTTTGGGATATTAGAAAACCTGATGCAAGTACATCTTCACATATGACTGAGTCCCATTTCCATATATATTGCTTCTCTATACTGCCTCTCTCTAACAGATATGTCATGACACATCAAGAAAATTTCACAAAATTCCAGGTTTGAATGTGGATACTCTTTGATAAACCGTAAAAATGACTGGCCTTCTATTTGAACCATAGATCTGTTATATCTAAAAAAGAAGAATCTACCATTCCTGTGGGGTTTCTCCTACTCAGCAATATGCAATTTTTCTACTTAAACAAAGCATTTTTCTGTCTTTCAGCTCAGTCTGGAAACTATCTTTCCTGATAGTTCATCACAGAGCAACTGTAGCATTTTTAAAGCATAATTAAAGTGCAACTGAAGAATACAAAATTTAGATTCCTATTATGTCACTTTGCAGACATAGTTGCAACATATATCTAAAAAAATGTCCCAGCACTCACATAGGATCAGGAAAAAAGCTACTTTGCATCACTCTAGGGAAAAAAAAAACAAACCCCACAACACAAAAGAAATGTCCTCTCCTTCCCTCCTTTCCTGAGAGAAGATAACACAAACCAACTGTATTGGGTTTGCGTGGCAAGGTTTTGGTAGCAAGGGGGCTACAGGGGCGGCTCCTGTGAGAAGGCGCTAGCAGCTTCCCCCATGTCCGACAGAGCCAACACCAGCCGGCTACAAGTTGGACCCGCCGCTGGCCAAGGCCGAGCCCATCAGCAACGGTGGTAGCGCCTCTGGGATAATGTATTTAAGAATGGGAAGAAAAAAACCTGCACCACACCAATTGCAGCTGGAGAGAGGAGTGATAAAATGTGAGAGAAACCACTCTGCAGACACCAAGGTCAGTGACGAAGGGAGAGGAGGTGCTCCAAGTGCCAGAGCAGAGATTCCCCTGCAGCCCGTGGTGCAGCCCATGGTGAGGCAGCTGTGCCCTGCACCCACGGAGGGTAACGGAGGGGCAGAGACCTACCTGCAGCCTGGGAAAGACCCCACGCCAGAGCAGAGGGATGTACCCCGAAGGAGGCTGTGACCCCATAGGAAGCCCACGCTGGAGCAGGCTCCTGGCAGGACGTGTGGCCCCATGGAGAGAGGAGCCCACGCTGGAGCAGGTTTGCTGGTGGGACTTGTGACCCCGTGGGAGACCCACACTGGAGCCATCTGTTCCTGAAGGATGGCACCCCGTGGGAGGGGCACACACTGGAGCAGTTTGTGAAGAGCTGCAGCCTGTGAAAGGGACCCACACTGGAGAAGTTCATGGAGGACTGTCTCCTGTGGGAGGGACCCCACGCTGGAGCAGAAGAGTGTGAGGAGTCCTCCCTCTGAGGAGGAAGGAGCGGCAGAGCCAATGTACGGTGAACTGACCACAACCCTCATCCCCTGCCCCCCTGCACTGCTGGGAGGGGAGGAGGCAGAGAAATCAGGAGCAAAGTTATGTCCAAGAAGAAGGGAGGGGTGGGGGAAGATTAAGGTTTTATTTTCTCATTATCTTACTCTGATTTTTATTGGTAATAAATTAAACTAATTTTTCCAAGGCAGGTCTATTTTGCCCATGATGCTAATTGGTGAATGATCTCTCCCTGTCCTTATCCTGACCCACAAGCCTTTTGTTATATTTTCTCTCCCCTGTCCAGCTGAGGAGGGGAGTGATAGAGCAGCTTTGGTGGACACCTGGTGTCCAGCCAGGGTCAACCCACCACAGCAACTGACAAACAAATTTAGAGGGATAAGCATAAGGAGGAAGGGGAAGGGAAAAGGGAAAGGAAAGGGCAAAGAAAGGGGAAGGGGGAAGTGAAAAAGGAGATGGATCTTTTTGGGAGGTGGTAAAAAAAACTCTTAAAACACTCCTTTTACTTATAAAAGATAAAATTAAAACAAGTTCAAAAATATAGATCCTTCATATTTGTACCAAGTTACCCTTTGGATTACAATTACATTTTAAATCATGAATGGTAGTCTAATTTGTATTTATAATTTAATGTATTGTTGAAGAATCACTGAGTGGAGAAGGAATGTAAACTCAGAATATGTGTTCAGCAACATTTGCTTAAGTGAAAAAAGAAGCAAAAACTGTAGAGCTGCTACTGTTGCTCGATATTAAATCTGAGCAGCTGGGTCTGAATGATTTATGTGCTGAGTTATTAAAAGTAAATCAAATAAACATATGGGAACACTAGTCATTCCAGTTGCTTTCATTAAATCTCCCTCAGGTTATTTCTTTTATGTATCAGCAATGTGACCAAGCAGACTGCAGGACTGCTCAAGTGTCATGCTAACATTTTGGCATGTCCAATAAGCAGTGATAAAGGGGAAGACTTTTTTTGCCACTCTCACAGTGTTTTGAAGTGTTTATCCATATAATTATGACAAGTTGTACTAATTAATACTGAAGGACCCTTCTGATGTGAAGTTCCTAAAATTACAGTAATCCCAGTGTCTTGAACATTTGCAGGACACATTTCTGAGATGCTATGAAATGTATATAAATACATGAAACTTAGAATATATTTTCAGAGTTGCAATGGTGTAGTCTTACTACATTTTCTGCTTCCAAGTTTCACAGTGATTAAATTTAAAAATCAGTTATCTTAATGAGACATAATTATCTGAGAATGATTTTTAGTATAATTCAAGTTAAATCTAAAATGTATCTTCAATCAAAAATACTGTAAGACATTGTCTCAGGCTTTTTCCCAATATGATTTCTTTGTACAGAATATTGCAAATCATACATAAATTCCATTCATTTTTGAAGGATATCTTTTGTGTTATGTTCTCTGTTGTGCAAACTTTCCCATACACAAAAAAGAACTTCATTATATTTTACTTTATTCTACTCCCAGTTATGCTTCTCAGGATTCATGAAAGCTCAGTGCTCTCATTCAAATTGTGAGAGAACAGACTTTAGAGGACTACGCCTTTTTTTGGACTGCACTCTTTCAGGTTCATCTATGACGAAATAAATAGTCTGGGCCCATGTTGTTTCTCAAGGAGGATTACAAAGAAATTGTCCATATGTAAGATCTAAGCCAGTGAAACAATGGCCTTTTCATATTCTTTCTTACCAGACAGCCGGTATGGAAACTTCATAATATTTGCTAAAGGTTTACAGGAAGAAAACATTGTTTTCATGTATGAGCATGCTCCCTGATTAACCAATTAACCAGTTCTCATGTCTGTCATATACACATATAAATCTATTTCTGGTTTAAATCACTAGATATTTGTTATTTCCTGTAAAATTAGCACAGTTTCTGAATTGGGGATGTATCTGTGAAACTGGAGATCCTTTGAAGAAGTCTACCCATCGCTTCTGAAGACACATCTCACACTGCTTTTCATTGTGACCCTTTATCATGCAGGACTTGAAAAAATGTGGAATTAAAAGAAGCTGTTTGGGCATTATGTTCCCACTCCTATCACCATTTCTCTTTTAATTCACAGCTAACCTGCATACTCCAAAATAGGTTATGAAGTTGCATAGATTTACCTCTGAGGACTAACATTGCCAAGCATTTATTGTATTTCCCATTATTTATGAATAAAACCAGGAGTTTCACATAAAAGAATATTAGCACTCAGTGTCTTCTTTCCACATAAAATGTTGGCTTTCTTAAAAAAACCACAAAACCCATGAATATCCCAACATCATTTTCTTTCCAGAGAACCTTTCCTGGTGTCCCATGTAAGCTAAATTGGTCGGTTTGCATTCCCAAGGACTGGGTTCTTAGCTAGACTACAAGATGTAAGTTACTGGGAACCTTCATGAGGCACCGCCATTCTTCTCTGAAATACAACAGATTAAAATGGCAGTACACGTATGTACAGTACATGTAGCACAGACAATTCTCTTAAGGAATCCTCACATAAATTGCAGTCAAACAATAGATTTCAGACAAAATTTTTCAGTACTTGAATTGCCCCTAAATCAACAACCAATATAGAGGAAACTTTCTTTTCACTGTCCTGGAAAAAATACCTATTTTTAAATAGCTTTCCTTTTCCTATTAAACAGAATAGCACTGCCATAAAATAAAATATTCACATTGAGCCTTCTGTACTGACTAACTGGGAAAGAGAAAGCAATCAAAGATGAGATTATTCCTATTTATTCTTGTTTCATTACATCTGAGGAACAGACTGCAGATATCATCTCTAGTAAATCTTGCAATTAAATTGATACAAACTGCAGCCCAAGACCACCTCTGAGTTTAAAATTAAGTCCTATCCATTCCAATTTCCCCAAGTCATTTTCAAATTCATAAGAAGAAATTTAAAAACCCTTCTTAATTTTTTTTTTTTTTTTAAATTTTTAAAAATGTTATGGTGGTGAACAACAAATAACCTTTTGCTAGTGCTACACCTCATTTCAGGTGCCAGCATTCTGAAAAAGCTGACTTTAATCAAAGGAAATGGGAATTTTTACAAAAATTAAATGTTGCCATTGGGCATCACAATGGTATATGGAAACTTCCGTAAAACTCTGGAAGTTTTAAAGAAAAATATAAATTTTTTCCTCTGTACCACAAAGTATGTGCTGTCTTTCCCCTTCCCCCTAATCAGAAAAGGTTAAGGTATGCTCTGAGCAACTTATTTTCAGGTCAGCAAAGTAAAAGCGCTGCTATAATGTAAGGTTTCATCTTTCAACAGGAAATGTCTTCCTGGCGTAAGATTTACTTTCACAGCAATCCTGAGTTTATGATAGCAATCCCTTACGCTACAGGAAAAGTGAAGTACAGCAAATGTACTATGTACTATATGCAAAACTGTAAGAAAAGCATTGCCCATGTTTCACTTGAACAACGAACAGAAAAGTGAAAGTCTTGCAGGCTGTTTCCATTATGAAGGGAAAGTGGTGAGGGAGCTAGGTGTTCTCTGATGCTGCCTTATAGACATTTATAAGGTGCTCTCTTCCTGAGCACAAGTAAAATCAATGACAAGAGGCAGTTTTCTTGCTCATTTCTCTAAACCTCTGTTTGCCAAAATGCTCTCCCACCAGCTGTTTCCGCAGGGACACACTCTCCATGTTAGACTAAGCTATGTCTCCCGTCCCCTTACCAGCTCCTGCATCAGATTCTTTCATCTTTTCCTCATCTCTCCACAGACATACAAACAATCAAAAACCAGCAGCTGGGAGAACTGTTATTGCTTCCAATTGCCTTGAGTGAGCCTTTCTCGTGTGCTGTGAGGAGTTCCTGTATTTTGGGTGGCAGCTACTGCAGCTTTACAACAGAATTTCATTTCCTTTGAGGTCCTAAAATTGCAGTGTTCTTCTAGGTCCCTCAGGTTTTAGGGAAACTTAGTTCAGCTATAGATTTTTAAATTTTTTTTTTTTTTTTTACATTTAAATCATTTTTATGATATTTGTTTTAATAAAGCATTTTAAAGCACTGATGACCAATAAGAAGAGGTTATTCCACAGAAAATAAGATTGTATTAAGTAATTATAATACCTAGGAAGCAACGTTAGATGAATATGTATCACTTGCTAACAGGAAAAAAAACGAACTGGAAGGGAATGCTGTTACCTGAAAAATGCAGATGATTAACTGGGAAAAGCCAAGAATCTTTTCTGGGTCACTAAGATGAATTGTAAATTACTGAGGATCTGCCACTTTATTCATCTATTTAGTGGTTTTTCATAATAGCATGAAAGGAAAGGCTCCTATTTCATCATTCATCTCCAAAGCATAAGTACAACTGGTACTTGTATGGGCATGCAAGAAAGTAAATAAAATCCAATAAGTAGCTGACCAGCTAGCTGCCTACCAGGTTATGTTTATGCCAAAACACCTGATTTATGCATGCAGATTGAGTATCTATATGCAAACAATACGTGTCATTTCATCTTAATTTTTTTTTTTTTTTTTGCCATTTCAGTAGAACTGTACCACTGGATTATTTTACAAAACATCACATGATCACTGTTTGCAATGGACCCCAATACTTCAGCATGTTGCTCTGAAAATTATTCTTGTAAAACTACACCATGGAACTTTCAGGGGGCAATGTTTCTTCATTTTTTATTTTTTTTTGAGTCCTGAAAGCAACCAGTAGTCTCAACTTTATATGTGTATCTCTAAGTTACAGCAGCAACAATATCATTAGATAATTCTGACACAAAAAAGTGTTAGCTGAGGAGGAGTTACCTCCACTTTAAGGGTGGAGATCTTATATAAATCCAGTTGGACTACCAGCTCATTTCAAGTTTGCTGCTGAATTTATATTGAGTGTTAATGACTTCCAGCTAATTCTAAATTGAAGTCAAGAGCTTACAACAGAAACTGACCCTCGCTGTCCCAGAGGAAAAGTGGGAGTGAAATGATTATCTGGGGCTATTTGTTAGTTCTGAAAACCAACTTAATGGATCAATAAATCAAACAGTGAATGAAGCTGGTTTTGAAAGTAGGTGTATGGATTCTAGTACTAAATAGGTGTTTCATGTGAGGGAATGGTGTGGGTTATTATAGACTGAATGAAATCAGATGAATTGTATCCTGTAAATCCCCAAAGCAGTATGACATTTGTTCTGACTTTACTATCACTGCCCCTTCTTGTAAGTATTAAGTAAAACACCCTTATGCAAAATGTGTCAACATAACGTGTGTAATATTTGACATGTTTTAATGCAGTATACTAGTAATATATAAATGTAAGAGTGTTTATATAGATAAAATAGTCAAGTGCTATCAGGAAACATCAAAGACAGCTTAGTACTCATGCTTAGGGTGTTTTCTGGTTTAAGACAGAAAAACATATCACTGAACTGCTGTAGAAGAAAAATGATGGACAGGACAAAAGGAAGACAAGCTTGCTTAGAAAAGTTAATAGAAAATGAAGCCCAAAACCTCATCTTTCCTGAGCAGTTCATGGCATAGCATAAGGGCACTCCAGAGACAACTGCTTTTTCCAAGTCATATACAGTTCACCAGCAGATGTATACAAAACTACCACAGGAAATGTTGCAAAAGCAACACACATTACCCAAGGATTCCTTCACTAACTTGGTCAGTCAATCAATCAACCATCTTCATTAAAAGAGTGAAATCTAAACTATCAGAAGATCTCTCATGGAGTCTTTTTAAATGTTTTTTAAAATTATTAAAGTATGCCAGACTGTTTTTTACAAAAATGGTAGAAGTAGTAGAGAGAATAGGTTTGCTCTCTGACAACATATAATAATTTATGCAAACTTGAAAGGCACTACGTGCTATGATTGCTGCAGTGTACCACAATGCTCAGAGTGTTCACTCAGTAGAACGACTGACTCAGTAGAATGATTGACTCAGTAAAATCACACTTTTTCGAACTCTCACCTCATCACATGCTTATGTATTACGGTGGAATAAGGCCAGAGCCTATTGTATACAGTGTTAAATAAATAAACACAGAACAAGTATGTAGCATACAAACTTAGTTTTCACATCACAGATCTCCTAAGACAGAGTACATATGTATGTCCCCTTGCCCCAAGAAAATTTTGTAACAAAGCAGTCTGGCATATGATTCTTGAGGTATAGCCAGTTCCTAAACCATGCCCACTGATATTAGCACTATATAAGAATTTGTCCCTATTCATCCCAGACAGTAAACTATTGAGCTACATCTCAAGAATCATCCTCAAATAGCATTTTCCAAACATTTTTCAGTCTGTGGCAGTCAGTTTCTGATAATGCATTTAGTATAACCTCAGTGGAAGAAAACCTGTACTTCCAGTAAATCAGGATACACCGTCCCAGAAATCTTACTAAGCATTCAGAAAATATTAAATTGGGAGGAACTGATATCCCATTAGGACAGGGTAAAAATTCAGTATGACCTTAGACAATTACAAAAGCGTCTTAGGATCAAAGTCAGGTGCAAACCACTCAGCTTAGATCAGAAAAATTGTATGCACAAAACCAGAAAAAAAGAACAATTAAGCAGCAGTTGTTAAGAGATTTTTAAGGACTGCCATGGATTACAAGCTGAACATAAATTAAAGTTTTGCTCTGTGGAAAGAGGCAGGCACCACATCAGGATGTATTTTACAACATTACCTGTGAAAGACTGAAGGAGGAGCCCTTCCTGTGACAGTGCCAGGAGGCATCTGGACGCTTGCCCTGGAAGCACCAAACTGGGAGAAAGATTCACCATTTATAGACAGTCTGAAAAGGGGTGTCAAAAATGAGAAAGGGTGAAGAATCAAGGAGAAGGGGATGAGGAGACAGGGGAGGGTGAGAGGAAGAAAGGAAAGACTGAAACTGAAGCTGCTTAATCAAGACAAGACAGGATGAAAGTGACAGTGGTGTTCAAATCAGTGAAGTAAACTTCAGGGAACAGCTATTAAACTATTTAGAGTTATGACAGTAAACAGACATAAAGCTGTGGGCTTAAACTTCAATAGCAAAGATAAGTTATGCATTGAGGGAAAGCTAATAAAGTTATCTGGTGGGCCCAGGGAGAATCTGGACCCTCCATCACTAAAAGCCCTTAAGACAAATATGTTAAGAGATGCAGGCGTACTTGTTGTCCAGCTGGGGCAGGAGAACTCTCAGGAGGCACTTTCCAGCCTTAAATTCAATTATTCTGTGATTCTACATAACTATTGCCATCATAACATTATTCATCTCTTTAGAAACTATGCAGCCACCACAGAAATAAAATAGAGGGAGAGAAGGGTGATGAGTTTTTTATAAGTTTCTTGTGATTGATCTGAACAAATGTCCTTGTTAGGGTCCTGAGCCCCTATTAAGGAAAGCTTCAGAGGGATACAACTATAATATTTCCCATTTTGTCTTCTTTTTTACCTTCACTACTATTCTTTAGATTCCATTTTGTTTGTACTAATCTTAGTGCATCACATCCTCCACAGTAATTTTCAAATACATCCCCTTAGAATAGTCTAAGAGATCCCCTGCACGATAAAGAACTGCCAGGAATCTTTTCCTTTTTTTTTTTTTTTTAAATGAACATGATTTTGAGTTAATAGTATGCTGAGGGAGCAGCTGCACTCAGCAAAACTCCAGCTATAAAAGCCCAAAAAGCTTGTGTTTCTTTCACATCACACTGCAGCCAAGCCAGCTGAGTCTACATCTGCCTCAAATCACTGGCAGGTAAAGTTTGTGTCTCGCTACAGGGATGTAGTCCCACTGGGTTATTTTATTTATTTGAGGCAGAGCAAACTGAAACATTTGGTTTAGCTTGAATTTGTGTTTCTCCCCAAAGTTCACATGAATTTCAACAGGGTTTTTTTGCATTGTTGTGTTTCGATGTATCTTTTTTTTTATATTATCTGTTGTATACTTGCAGCAACAAACAAAAGCCATAAAACTGATATAGGATTGCAAAGGCCATTTATCCCACCATGTGCTACAGGGACTATGACAAAGTAACACATAGTGTTCATATTTGTAAATTCTGCACAGAAACTCAGATGGGCAGCACTGAGGTAAATTTCAGTTAACAAACTATAAAACTGGTGGAATATATGTATGCATCATGGCAATCAAAGTATCTTTGCTTTTCTTTTTATCTAGCCCTCAATCCTTTCAGCTTTTACTAGTTATGACTTTCCTGATGCCATCTGTCTCTACATTCCCTTAAATAATTTCTGTACCCATGAATCCTTCTGTATTGACAACACTGCACTGAGTTAGTTTGTGTCATTAGAGTGTCATTCAAGGCCTACAATGTGAAAAATAATTTTCCAATCCCTTAGATGATGCATGCACATATCAAATGACTGATCTGGGGAGTAATGCTTGACCAAATCATAATATTCAAGGCCAAGAATGCCAGTTAAGCAGAACACTGACCATATTTTATAACATCTGTATTTGCCCTACAACTCTCCCTGATCATCCTTTGCTGTCCCTGCTCCCACCTCTCCCTTTTACCTGCTCCTTCTCATGACTTGGGATCTTCAGTCACGCAGAATTGAAGGCTGGCTTAAATAAGTTTCTTCCAGTGACCCCTTCAGCATCTCTGCCTCCTGCTCTGCCTTCTCTAATGTCAATGCCTCTTTCTCCTCCATCAAGAGACCTCAGATAAAACTATTTAAGGGTTGTTTTGATTTGCTTATTTACAGTTTTGAGATTATACCTTGCCTTTAGCTTTCTACATGGCAGTACTATATTCTGAAGTCCCTAAATCAAGGTATTTAGCCAGACTAAATGGTGTAACAGGAAACTCAACAATTATACTAGAGGAAATTAACATCAATAGGTACTCAGATCAATGTAAAAAAAATCAGAAGACACTGATGGCAGATATTTGGTTGTTCTTTAACTATTTTGAGAGGACAAAGAGGGAATTATTTGAGAAAAAGTTCAAAATTAATGAACTGATTTCACTATATGAATGTAAGCAAGAAATTTTTGTCCAAGCTAAATGGAAAGACACAAATAAAACACCTACATGTGGAAAGATAATCCATTTTGCTTGTGTTTATAAATAAACCATATAAACATTCAATAAGAGTATGCCAGGGCAGGCCCACAATATCCACTGAAGATTTTGGACTTTAGACCTCAGCGAAAATGCGAGTCAGAAAGTGTGAATTAATGTCAGCAAGTGTAGCCACTGACCTACCTAAATTAAAAAGACAACTTGACACATTATCAAGAACAAAAGACTACAAAGAAAGAAAGCAACAGAGAATAAATTTTCTACTCATTTTAAAGTGTAAGTATGATCTCAATTTTCAAAGCAGACCTCTTGCAGCTTTTACTTGACTTTCATGGCACAGTAATTTATGACATGGTGATGAACTACAGTGCCTGTTTTGCTCACAGCACTTACAGTACTTTATAACATGGTTACCTATAGGCCAACACACCTGCAGCCGTGCAGTCAAAATGTCATAGAGATTGCAGATCAATCTGCATTTGCTGTAGACATTAGTAAGACAAATAAACAACATATACACAACACAAACTCCATGTATAATTTGGCAACCATACGCACAAAATTTGCAAGTGCCAAATGATCTTTCATTGTCATGGATTCACAGAAATGTCAATGACTCAGCCAGTCCTTTCCTTAGCTCAGAAATAATGTGAGGTGTATCTAGGTCATCACCTAGATATCTATATCATCACCATACTTACCTTCTGAAAAATCTTCAGTAGGTGAAGTCCTACAATCTCTCATTATGACTTTTTCAAAAGCTTAATTATATGCATAGTTGTCCAAACTAATGCTCTTTTTCTGCAGACCAAGTCAATCCTTAATTGTTCTATTTCAAATGGACATGGAGCCCTTTATTGAATTTTATGTTGTTGATTGTAAAACATTTCTCCAGTTCTCAAGTCCACTTTCATATTTAAACTTCTTCTCTTCTCCTAGCTGAGTCTTATACACATTTTATGAGTATATTCTATAAATTATCCTCCAGGCTATAACCAGAAGGATTAAATTGCACTGAGACTAGGAAAGCCTTTAGTAAAACCTGATTGACTTTCATATCAATGTGGCCATGAATTTACTGGAACTGGACTTCAACCATATTAAAGCTAATACTGACTGCACTTTGTGTCATCTCCCTAATCCATTTTTGAAAATACATTGCAGGACTGTTATAAATGCTTCTGAAATGAAGACAAATGCTATTTGCTGTTTCCCCTAGAACTTTTTTTGGAGGGGGGTGGGGTGTAGAAATCCAGGTGGGAGCTACACATTATTATCATCTATACCATGTGGGATCCCCTCTATTCCCAGAGGGCTCCAGAAGGTAACCACTAATAATCCAGAGTGCACTGTAAGCATTCAAGGGTGACTTTCAATTTACTCAAAGAGTACACAGGAATTACTTTTTTTCTAACCTGACATTTTGACTCTTCCCCTCTTGTTCCTCATTAATATTACTGCATTAAGCATAGAGTCACAATAATCTTTTTTGATAAAGTCAAGAATAAAGTCTTTTCACCGTACTCTGTATCCCATATTATCTTCTTCAATAAGTATCTGCAATAAATATTATACCTGTCCTTTTTTCTTTTTCTTACTTTAGCTAACTTCTAGTATATTTATAGAACCATTACTTAATGCCTTTTATGTATGTTTTCCTGATTAATTGACTTCTTATGTTAGGACCTCTTATTTTGTTCATATAAGTTTGTGCTGTCTTTGTTTATACTTTTTCATTGATCCTTTTGGATTATCAGGTTATCAGGACCCTGATTTATTAACAGCCACTTGTTTTTCCTGTCACTTTTGTGAGTCAGGTTTTTTTGCCAGAACGTTTGTGTTTTCTCCCAATTTCTTTTTTTCCTGGTTTCCTTTTTTCTTTAGTTTCCTTTCATAGACTCTAACCTAGCAACTCTGATTTTGCTAAAATAGGCTTTCTTGACTCCCTTATGACTGTCTGGTTCTGATGATTTATATTTTTTATGATGTAGATAAACACTTATTACGGATGAGGCTGGGAAATTGCTGTATTCATTTTACAAATAAAACATTTCCAATATGACACCCTGTTTTCTTAAGTGCAAAATGGTGACATGTATCTCATCGCCTGGTCCCTTGAGTTTGTAAAACTCTCTTTTTTCATGTTGTAACTCACATGTGTTGACATATAAGATTCCAAACATAAACCAAACAAGCAAAGGCTGAGGATGCGTAAGAGTCAGTTCTTAGAGATACAAAAGGAGAAAGGGCAAGGTAAATACTGCCTGACAAATCCTTCCCTGACTACCACCAGTGGATTCACAGTGTGAATTATAGAACATTTGCTATAGTTTGCTTCTTAGCTTTCAAAAAGCTTCTTCTAATACCTTCAAATTGACTGTACAAAAGGTTCACAGTATTTATTTGCCTTCATATACTGAAAAAGTACAATTACACAGATGGGCAGTTTCATGTGCTTTTCATTAACTTTTTTCTTTTTAAACACACCTTCTTTGCTCAAGCTAGTTTATGCTGGTTTTGTTTTATGACATGATGGTTTATAAAATTTCTGTCAAACTGTGTTACTGTTTGATCATTATAAGAACAATCAGAGTAAGTGTTGCCAGTTACAGTTTTTTATCCCAGCCAAGTCACAGTGTACATATGGTACAAGATATAAAGCAATGCAAAGACTGATTAGCGTGCAAAGTGCAGCGCAGTGGTCTTTACTATTCATCATTAATGTCATAATGGATTTTAAGAAGCAAGAGACTTTTCCCATAGCCAAAGCAGTCTTGCACATAACCACAGGAAAGAAAAGCCAACCAGAAATTATGCAACATGTGTGAGCATGGTCTTCAGCCATAACCTCTTTTTCAGAAACAGAAAGATTGTTCCTATCACATTTTCCTGCTAACCCCTCCTAAAGGTTCAGGAAATATATGTCAGAACAGCTTTCCTTAAGATGGAACAGTGAACTTTTCCATGCATTTCCTGGAAAAGCTTAATTTCCTGAAAACATTGCAGCATCTGCCCCAGAACACCTGAAGCCCTATCCGAAGTTTGCAAAAAACAAGATGAAGAACACTGGCACCTTTGGACTTCATGCTAGAAATGGGTGTGGATATTAGGGAAAAATTAGGGCCACAAACAAACAAGACTAGCAAATCAATGTCCTGAAGATCCTAGAGACTTCCTGGTTCTCTTTTGTCTTCTGTGGTTTATAGCCAAATGTCCAAGGATTCTTTCTGATTATGCTTTGCCTTTTTTTTTTTTTTAAAGTGGGCAAAATCTAACTTCACACAAATCTCTATGCATTAAAGACTAATCTTACCCGAAACCCACCCAGGAAATTCTATGTGTACTTAACCTATTCTGCATGTGCAGACATTAACAGAGCACACACGCTCAATGGCCTAAAAGGTTATCTCTTCAGTAGGAACTTTTGGGAGGTGGATCCTCATGAAATTGGTCACAGAAGGATCAATTTTAAATACTTTTCTTGCTAGGCAAAAATCTCATTTCAAGCAGCCAACACATTTGTGTGCTTGACAGGAATGAGAACAATTTACAACGTGTTGCCTGCTTCATTGGTTAATATAAGAAACTGACATTTATGCATGTCAGAATTCATATGGAGCCATGTCACCAGAGGAATTGTTTGGGGAGCACTTCAGCAGGCACAACTTCACCATGGTCTTCAAAAAGTGTGCACATAACACCCTTCCTGTAGGCAGTCTGGTGCTCTGAAATAGTTTAGGACACACTCAAGAACACTCATGACTTTTGGGAGGAGGTGGAGGAAGACAGAGAGTTCACAGGCAACAAATTAATAAAGAAAGCTCTCAAATGACTTCTCTGTCAGATGATGTTCTTGAAGTGCCTGATGAATCATAATCAAATATATGTGATCAACAGAAGGTGAATCCAGATATATGGAGACCAAATGAATATAGTGGCTTGTAGCCACATCATTTTGTGTTATGAGCCAGTCAGACCTCCCAAGTTAAGCAGTGCTGAGCCAAGTCTGAATTTAAATAGGAGATTCTCCAAGGAAAACTGAGTGCTTGTGCTGAAGGAAATAGTACTGGTAGCCCTTGTCTGTCTGAGTTACTACTGAACTAAGGCTCTTGCATGATGCCAACAGCACAGGACTGAGACTGTAAAAGAAACTCACATCTTTGAATCTTACCTCCTAGTGGTCATGAAAAATCCTTCAGCAGTTTTTGGAAAAGTAATGATATTCATGTAGCCAAATTTCATACTAGATAATTGTAATACAACAAATATCCTGGCAGTTTGAAGTGGGTACAGTGTTTTCTTTCACTTCTTCTCCATTACCTTTCATGAAGCATTACTGTAAGGAGTTGCAAAGTTCTACTCATGTTCTAGTGTTAAATCAAGAGATTACAGCATATTGTGCCAGAATCACAAGTTGAAATTATTGTTTTTAACCCCCACGTTACACCTTTTCTTTGATTTGTTTCTTACTCACAAATAGTGTACTGAGCAAATCTAGTTAGTGGGCTCTGTCATTGCATTGCATGAAGCTAACTGAATGACTCAGTTCTCAGAGTAATTTGGACTGGAAGGGACCTCAGGAATTCATGTAGTCCAACCACCTGCTCAAACTTAGACCTGATGTCAAAGTTAGATCTGGGTGCCCAGGGCCTCACTGTAATTTACAGGCACAAATTATACTCTCTGAATTTGATAAGTGATATGAAAAAATTAATAGCTAGGGAGAAATTTTTGGTCTTTACTTGTTTTGGAACAATGCTGTGCTATACTATTCTGCAAATCCCTATACAAATTTTGCCCCATTTTGTTCACACTTGAAAGTTTTCGTGTATTCACAGCCTAATTCAAGTGTAAGGATAATTATTGCTAATGCCAGTAGCTCAGAATGTTCACTGGGCTGAGTCTGTGAAATATACAAATAAATTAAGGAGAGAGAAAGAGAGAAGACAAAAATGTAAAAAACAGCTAAAACTTTGTACCATGTTCATAATGTCAAGAATAGCATATAAACTTTTTGACAGTCTTCTGAAAACTGCAGGTAATTGACTCCCATGACACAGGTGTTAAGTAAGTACATTCATATTTCTGGTGCAAAATATAATTCCATTACCAGTAGATTTTATTAGATTAGTAGATGTTCCTGCATAGAAGAGGCAATGAGCAGTACCTCAGGCAAAAAAGGAAATATATGAAGAGAAAAAGGTGGGAGAGAATTTGGATTTGCATACCAAATACTATTGAGATGACTTATATTCAGTATATTTGTCCTTTATATAACTGCAATACATGGATTATTCATTTGCTCATCCTTTATTAGTCCTAAAAGTGTGCTCCTCACTGCAAAAGCACAGAGAGAGTCTGAGCTGTAAGCTCTATCAGCCAGACTTAGAGGAGCCAGAACGCACCAGGAATCTGTGGGATGGGATCATTCAGACTGGTTTAGTGCATGGTTGCGTGCATTTGCTGCTTAATAGTTCTTCAGTATGCTGTTACTGTGGGACAAAAGGAACTTTTTAGGAGCATTTTGAGTGAGAAAAGGATGATTCCTTTGGCTGTGACTAATGGTGATTAATATCTAGCCAGAAGCATTTCCTGACTTCATACTAGGGGAAAACTTATGGTGCATCATCTCCCTGACCTCCTTGTCCTGGAAAGAAAATGGAGAAACGCAGGTTAGGAGGACTGTGGATGATGGGAGACAAGGACAGCACAGCATGCTACAAACAGAACTGGCCCATACACAGAGTTTGTGAGGACTGGGATTCTGATAGCCTTACTGATCAAGTGGCCTAGCTAGGAAAGTAAATGCAAATGAGTGAAAGTAAGATATAACCCGCATGTGACAGAGAACAGCACAGCTCACACAAGTAGTTAGGCACTTCCCACTAACACAGAATATGTAGCATCAACAAAAGCGTGCTTTAATCCAAATTGACTAAAGTGAACATATCTGTTTCTTTTTCCGCTTTCTCACATCTATGCAATTAGATCTCTGCTTCAACTTGCTGAGACCTTGAAGTGTTATTTGAATGAGTTCAGCAAATCTTTGAAGCACGCCTTCCTGACAGCAGGTACAGTTGACCATTACGCCTATGAAAAAGTGATGACTGCCAATGTTTACTACTTCTTACCTTTTGTGCCAGTTCTGTTCTTCACTTCTGGTCTCCAACTCAAAGAGGTAACCTGTAATTCATCAGCTTTGGGGAAAGTATGTGTGATCTCATGAATCCTGGATGCTGTAAAATATTGTTTTTTTGGTGAGGAGACAGAGGTCTGTACGCCATTAAACTAGTAAAACTTGCAATTTTTCAGGGGTTTGCCAAGCAAGTCTTGAATGCCTCAAATCTTCCACAATCTGTTTGATATATCAGGAGGGAGATGCAGTAAACTATCCATGAGAGTAGCTAGCACAGATCATAGCATCAAATGCATGACATTTATACACTATAAACTTACTTTAAATTCCATGCTACAACAAGTACTGTAACATTAGAGAGGGCAAAGTTGGAGAATACTGATTGTGACCATGTGTAGAATGAGGAAAATTTATTTTTAGCACTATATTTCTGTTCTAATGCAATTCTACCACCCAACACACACACATATGGATGTCTAAAACATTGTCTAATATTTTAAATAGCTGCCATAAGCAAGAGCCAGAAAATGAATAGATGTTTTACATCCTGTTATGAGTATAAAATGTATTTGGGGTGGGGAAAACTTGTATTCCCTTCATGGATTCACTGGATCAGGTTTTCCTCTCCACCCCTAGGTGCAATTCCAAAAATTATTCCACAATAATAATGGGCCATCAATACCTCTGTCTCAATATTCCATAATTTGACAGCCTTCAGAAAGAAACAGTAAAGTCACTGACAGTACCATTAGAGGGCTTCTGCTCCTCACTGCTATGGCACTGAATACACTGTAGAAAACAAAGGTGCAACAGGATGGCAATGAGAAAGGAAGAAGACAACTTTCCCTTTACATGTGAGTTTAGGGATGGTCATGTATTACTTTATAGTTCTTCACTAATACAAAGGCCTTATGCAAGTGTTGTGTACTATACTTGTAAAAATATTTGAAAAGCAGAAGTAGGACATTCATCTTTAAATTCCTGCATTTGGTAGTACTGCTTGCATCTTTGCAAACTCTACTAAGAGGAGGGACCTACTGCAAGAGGAAAACCCACAATCATCTTCTACTCAAGCATTCATGGCAGAGACTTATAGTCGTTCTCATCTGTCACCTACAGCTCCAGATAAAATCCCTGTCAAGACATAGTGATAAGACCCTGGCAAGACAACAGCAGCATGTTTTAATCCAAATTGTCTGTGTCTTGTTCTGCTTCTAAATCTATATGCAATTAGATCTTCTTTTCAACTTACTGAGACATTGGAGACCTTGTTATTTGGATGAGCTCAGCAAATCTGAGGCACACCTTCCCGACAGCAGCCACAGTTGATTCTTACACTTATGAGAAAGTGATGATTGACAACCTGTATGTTTGAAACATAACTCTACTGGTTGCACTTTCTCTCTCTGATTCCCCCAAATAGTTATTTAAACAAAAAAGAGTCTGAAGACAAAAGCTGAGCACAGTTGACTGCATATTGCAGTAGCTATCCACCTTGTGAAAACCCAGCTTCAAATACCTTATTTGTCATCTGGGCTAGTGGTTATGCTAAAACAGTGCTGCAAAGGTCTCCGTGACATTCCTGTAAGGAAAAAAGTCTTCTGCATAAGTCCCATCTTTTTTCTTTATTCTTTTTTATCCACCCAGAATTTTTGTTGTCAGGCCAGTCCTGGAATGCAACATCCATGTAATATCAGCTGAGCAATACTGAAAATCTGCACAAAGAGGACTGTTAAAAAGGTGGAAGGAGAGAGGATTTTGGCCAGCAGTATGTTCATCAATATGCTGAACTTCTACCCTAAGAAAATGGCATGGGACCTTTAATCATGAGGCAGAGCAAAGAAGATGTTTGCATGTTATCCAGTTTCCTTACCTTTTGAAGGAGGAATGGCAGAGTCAGCATTGCCAGAAACTGATCTTTGGGTCCAGATATTGTACGTATTCTAAACTTGATGACTAGGTCTCCGAATTATTCTCTCCAGGTTTAGATTTTTAAAAGGCCATCATGTTTTCTGCCAGCTGGTAATGACAGAAACAACAACATTGCTATTAGTGTTTAACAGGTAATACTACTTATTTCATGGAATGGGTTTTGTTCCAGACTGGGATTGAAATTGATTTGTGTTAATGATTTAACTTGTTGACAAATAAACATTTGAGGAAAAAATATATAATATAATCCTGGCAAACCAAACCATGCCTTTAGCTTTGCCTTAAATTTAAATTCAGCTATTTATTACATCACTCTTTGCCAGAATTGGGCAGTAAACTACTTTCATATTCAGAAGAATGTTTCCATTTAAAATTTACATCTAAAATTGCAATAAGATGCTGGATCTTATTCTTTTTCAAGGAAACTGTATTGCATTACATTAGCTACATTGCTAGAGAAATGGTGCATTCTGCTTCCTGTATCAGTTTCAATTAGCTGGGTGCATTACTCACCCATTTTATCATGGGATGTTAAAGTTAAAATTAGTGTAATTCAAAGTGTCATAAACATCAGCTACAAAACGGATTGGTTAGCTGTTAATTGTTTAAATACTGCATCCTGTGCATAATCAATTTCTTACCTATAGTCATGACATATTATTGATAGTTTGGAAGACTAACTCTATTGCTGTCCAGCATAATTCTGAAATATAATTTATGGTGCTTATTTGGAGAACTATATCGAGCACATTAAAGCCATATGGTACTGTGGTTTCATCCCCAAGAGATGCCTCATCAGCTAAGAGAAGCATTATGATCAATATGTATATTACTCATTTTTAATAGAGTGTACTAAGCTGTAGAAGATTACTGTTCCTGCCAGTTACTTGAAAATATGAGGTGCAACAATTATTTTAAGATTGTTGGAGAGTTACAGTATTCTCAAGATATAGAAAATATGTCTTTGTTTTGTTATGTTTAGAGCCTGAAACGTTTTCTAGCAGCTGAAATCCCCCAGAAAATAGCATGCCTAACTAGACAAGCTAAAACCTATAAAAGGTAAAACCTTATTTGAGTTGTAATGCTCAAACAATTTGCTAAATATGGCTCCTCGGAAGGAAAAAAAAAAAAAAAAGACAGAGAGAAAAAGATGAGAACACTGTTTGTCATTTATCTTGGCAAGAGGACATAGCATCTACCACAACTATGCCTATTTCACTACTAAAAATAAAAAGTGGTAAGCACTACAATGATTGTTGCAGCCTTGGCAATACAGAGAATGTTGGATTTTTTAAAAGATTCGTGTTGTGTACACTCATTCCTCCATACACTGAGAAAAATATCACATAAATACCAAGCATTACATTAACCTCTGACCTTCTAGAAACATTTGCAACTGCAGACACAGAGTAAAACTGCACTGCCTAACTAAGGATGTAAAGCCACAGGCATGAAAGATGAAAACGAAAAGAACACCACAAAGTCAAATTTCATTTATTTAATCAGATGAAGCAAGTGAGGGAAATAATTCAGAAATTGCAGAACTGCAAATACTACAAAATTGGGTGGGAAGAAGATGAAACAAGGCCACAACAGGAGCTGGGGACAGGGAAAGGGGGAATAAGGAGTGGGAAGGTCTGTGCACCAGTGATGACCTATAAAGATAAGACCTCAGGGCACAGTACAACACCAATGTGCCCTTCCTGCTTCTGGACCCGAGGCTGATCTACCAGCATTGTATATTAAGCCCCTGCTTGAAATTTGGCCTTTTAGTCAGCATACACCAAAGTCTGCTTCTGCTGCATCCACGGCACCCACAGCTTATGCTTTGTCTCATGCCCCCATTCCTCTGGGGCTGGTGTGGATGTCCACTGTTGGAGTCACCATTAGCCGGGGTCCTTATTTCTCCGTGCGGGAACAGAAACGACGCAACACCAATGTGATGATCAGGTCGTCCATCTTTTATTATAGTTATTGTTCTAGTTTTTTTTTATTCCTTTTCTGGTTACATTTATACTCTACCAAGTTCCGTACACGCACTCATCTATCTTCTAATAGGCTACAGGTCATCTACACACGCTGTTCACGCGCCTCTACAAGCATTTGCATTGGTTAATTGCAATTAGCACGTAAAGCCCAAAACTTGCCAAAACTCCCTTATCTCATACCCTGTTTTGCTCAGACTTGTGTGCTTTTGCTGACCACAGGTGTTTCTCACTTATCTGCTATCTTGTGTGTTTTTGCCAGCCTTATTTTGCTGGCCTTGTCTTCGTCCTTGCATTCTTCTGTCTGCACTAACTTTCTCCCAGCGTGGCCCAGACTCCTACAGTCCACCATGTACAAGGCTGCAGCCAGGCACTGTAAAGGGGTCAGGGGACCAGCTCTGCCAGCAGCAGCCCCCCAGGGCTGGCAGCATCACATCCCTCCCAACAGCAATGCTGCCAGTCCACTTCTCCCATGCAACTGGGGTGAGCCCAGATGCACCACGAATGTGTAGGGGAGCAACTTCTCCAAGTCTGAAGATGTGGGTAAGGGGCAGAATTAGAGGGGTTACAGTTGGAACAGGGAGCTAAGGACCAGATGGAGAGGTCTTATAACTGTGTCTAGAAATGCATTTTCACTGTGCTCCACCCAAACTAATAAATCCTTCAGTGGCGATTCAGGTCCAGCTCTTTGAATATTGTCTGGAACTTTCACCCCGTTCTGCTTTAAATATCTGATTCAGTGAAAGATTTTTAACCTGAGTTACTTTACCTTGAAATGCGGAGGATTCAAGGCAGCTCAGCAGTCACTCAGGTATGCTTAATCAACTTTAAACTTCCTTTTTAAAAGAGAAAGTGCCTTACAATTAGATGTGACTGCATTTTCGTAGATTGATTTGTATTTCTTTCAATCAATTTTCAATGTTTTTTTGAATGCTTGCATCAGTACTTTCTAAAAACTAACTACTTGAGAAACAAACTACTTTCACTCTGAAATGTTATCATAGAAGTATGGTACCAGGATACTTAAAAAACACCATAGAAGCACCATAGTAAAACCCCTCGTCCCTCTTTTCCTTTTAAACTCCTCAGCTGGACTTCAGCTCTCATGATGCATGATGGCCCACAGGTTTTTCCTTTGTGTGTGTTCCTCATCAGGAACTTCAGCAGAGTCAGTAGTCTGCTATTTATGAGTCATTCACCTGTCCTCTGATAAAGCTGCTCTGATAACCTGGGGATGCCACAACTGTCTGGGCAGTACAGCAGACACAAAGGATAGGACTGCCAGATTAGAAATACCACTACACTTGTGGAGGCTTGAGGATGGTTGTCGTTTATCGAGGTATTTCTTTCACAGAGAAAAACATTCTCCAAACCATCCTACTTAGATGTACCAGAAACGCATTCAACAACTGAAAAACCACTCTTACAGACGGTGGAAGCTAAAGTTAAGCAGAGTTTCTAAGCATGCACACATTTTTCCAACCAATTTACATGCTCTCCCATAATCCTCAGTTTTATTTATTTCCAAATCTTCTCTCCCATCTGTTCCCTTCTGCATGATCTATATATTATCTTACGCTATTTATCCCTAACAGATTCTTGCTTCCTCTCTCTGTTCCAGTTAGATTAATGATGCCAATATTCTCTATGTATTTCTAGTCTCTTTGTTTTGCTCGTCATGCATCTTGCATTCATAGAGACACTTTCAAATACTTATTACTCCCTTTGACCCTTCCACAACAGTCCAAGTTTATATTCCTATTTTACAAATGTTCTCGTAATATTTTTCCTTTATTCCTCCTTTAGACCCATATTGCCAGTTTTAGTGCTGAATCGGAGTTCTTCCAATCCTGTCAGACTCTGTCTACCTTCTTTTAGTTTCCTTCCTTCCTTCCTTCCTTCCTTCCTTCCTTCCTTCCTTCCTTCCTTCCTTCCTTCCTTCCTTCCTTCCTTCCTTCCTTCCTTCCTTCCTTCCTTCCTTCCTTCCTTCCTTCCTTCCTTCCTTCCTTCCTTCCTTCCTCCCTTTCTGACTTTTATTTGGCTTTGTTCTTTATTCTTCAACATTTATTCCTGTACCTTAGCTAGAGGTTCTTTATCAAGATCTACCTCTTGAGACAGTTTAATGTAATACTGCTTCTTCTCTCCTCTTGCAATGCTGTGTGCCCTGTGAACTATTCATTAAACTTGTCTAAATAACTGCTGCATTAAATGCCTCTGCATACCATTTTGAAACACATTCAGGTTTTAATCTAGCTCATGTCCATGGTACCAAATTTTGCTTGTGACACCACAAGTATTCCTGCAAAAACTGCTTCTGTTATCCTTTCTCAACATTAGTTCATGAGTACTGCTAAATTTTGGGTTGGAAGAAATCCAGTACTGTTATTTTTAATGATGGAGCACACTTTCTTCCTTTGGGAGATAAAAAAGTCAAATTGTAACAAGCTGTTTCGCCTTGCTGCTTCAGGCTACCTCTGGCCCAAAAGAAGAAATCATAACAAAGCAAAAGTCTCATCTGACTAAATAATCAAGCACATCACTAAGTGCTTAGACAGAGGAGTACAAAGCTGCAGGGTTGAAGAATAAGAAAGAAACTTGCAAAAACCAGGCTGTGCACACATGACAATAAGTCTACCTGAAATTTCCATCTCTGTTTAAAAGAGACACAAGAAGTCAGTACTACAGACAAACAAAACCTGATGTACAAAACACACTGCAGAGGCCCATTTAGAGATACTTACAAAGAAGGACTAAATAGTCACAAATAGACAAGCAAAACACTGCAGAGGAAAGCTTTATACAGGTTATGGACTTTCACCATTTCAGGGACACTGAATTTCCAGATAATCTCCCTCCCCTCTTCCCAAATCTTTCAGTGAAGGCAACCGTTGAGTCTGTAGAGAGAGATAACCATAGGAAATACAGCTGATAAAACTAAAGAAAGGTCTTTATATTGTTACACTGGAGAAAAAGGATGAGACGGGAAAAGTACGGTTGTTAGATAGTGCTAACAGTGCAGCTCAACTGCAGTTTCGCTAACAGTGGACTGTAATTGAGTATGAGATATTTGATGAGTGCTCAGACTCCAAAGAAAGTGTTGAAATACAGTTATTACACAAAATTAAGAAACCAAATTGCATAGAATTTAAGACTGGAAGGGCATACCCCAAACACCATCTACACTTACTGTGATACCTCTACAATTAAATTTCAAATTGTAATTAAAATATTCTGTTGTAGAAAGAAAAATAAGACAAGATACTTTTGTTAGCAAATAATAGTAACGTGGTAACTTATGCTACCAAGTACAAGAAACATCACTATAATTGAACAGATATGCTGTTTAGCTCTGTGTAAAAGGGCAGCGCCTACACCTTTTGAGGAACTGCATCACAAGGGCATAGTGGAGTTAACGGCAGTACAGAGAAGAGCTACTAAAGCGAAGAAGGGTATGGAGCAGTTGCTTTATGAGAGTAAAAAAACCTATGTCTGGGTTTGGAGAGAGGAGGGCTGAAAGGGAACATGATCAACTTTTGCAAGTTCATGAGGATGAATTGAATGTAAAACTGTTACTAACCAATTCCTGCAGTCCTTGTAGCAGGTGGTCACTCACTGAAGCTAGCAAGAGGTCAGTTCACAACTAGATGAAGGAAATAGTTGTTACAGAGTAGGTTGTGAATTTCTAGGATTTGTTGTCAGAGAAGGTTGTGAAGGTAAATAGTACCAGAAAACGGGAGTAGGCAAATTTAGGGACAACAGGTCCACAAACAGATGATGTAAAAAATAGGCATGGATGTATCCCCTAGCATCCCTAATCCAACAACTGTGAATGTTGATGGGAGAGGAATAATCTGCAGAGAGACGTCAGGCTCACATGACCTTCCTAAGAGCATCTCTTTATCCACTGTCAGAGACCTAGATGGAGCACTGATCTGATCCAACAAGGCCTTTCTTATGCTTTTACATGTTACAAGAGAATTAAAATCAAACAAGTATCCATAGAGATAAAATGGAATATGCGAATAGTAGCTGACACCCCTACAGTGACAAGGCTATGCTCAAAAAATTCCTCTTTGTCAGCTGGTCTGAATCAGAAGTCAAAAGAATTACAGCATATAAGGAGGGCAGAGGACCAGTGGGGAACTGCTAAACAGAGCAAAGGCAAAAATAGACTTTGTAGGCCAAAAACAATATCACAAGCCAGATGTTAGCATCTGAAGTCCCTGAAGGTCTAAGACTGTGTCTGAAGTATAGGACGTAGCATCGCTCACTGTCTCCCAGTCCCAGATGTATCCTGACTCGACTGTGTCCAAGATCCATGTCAGGGTGAGAGTCGAGCACATGACAACTGCCTGTCAACATGATTTCCAAGGGACAAATAATTAGCAAACCTTGTCTCAAGGCTTAATACAGACCACATTTGTCCCTCCACCTAGACAGAGCCTTTAAGCTGTAACAGTTTGGTAAATACCATCTTCCTGTGATAGGCTAAACACCAGTGAGCAGCAAGGCCTGCTAATATATGCCATGCAACAGTAAAGTTTTTGTTAGAAGGAAAAAAATTGCCACAAGTTGCAGTTTGAAGGAGGCACTGAGAAATCAAACTATATTACTAGATACAGCCACACCACTGAAACAGCTCTCTTAGTAAAGAGCCAGTTAATGAAATAAGCACAGAGACCTTTCATTGTTATTAACCAGCACAGATTACTACCATGGTCTGTCATCCAACATGAGCCAATCTATGTCTTGGCTCCTGGCTGCAGTGAAAAAAGAAAGATCCTGACAGTCTATCATTAATTATATTATCTCAGTTACACTTGCATGAATCAAATTCAGGAAGAAAGTGGAGGTATTTCTGATTCCAAGCCATATAATTGGGGTGAGGATCTGACCACCCAATATGCTTGTAGACAAGCTTTTATGTCCACTTAGGCATGAGTTGTGTGCATTCAGGAAGCCAGCTTGCACCTGGCTTGTCTACAATTACTACCACTTCCTTTTTTCCCCTGTCAAATCTTCCTCCCCTCAATAAATGCATTTCATGGTATTTTGATAGATGGCAAAGAGTAGGTTAAATTCTTGTCCCAGTTTTTTATATAGAGTTAAGCATCAGAAAGGAGAGTGGCCAAATCATTCTGCATATCATTCTGCAGATCATTAACTAGTAATGTAATCTGCCCTACTCTAGGTGTCACATCCAAGAAAAGACCACAAAATTAGAAATGTAGTGCTCTGACCAGAGGAGTACTCGGTGTTCCTCTCCTTGCCCTTTATGCAAGCATTGCAGTGAGCAGTCAAGCAGAAATCAGCATTTTACACAAAATGTCTCAGAACCTGATAGCAAATCCAAACAGCTATTCAACGTCACGCACTCTGATGTGGTCATGTTATTTATATATTATGATAATCTGGTTTTCATCTACCCTACTAATTCAACCGTTGTTTCATTTAAATAATTGGCTATCTGACTCCCCACCCATGCTGAGAAATATGCACAGTACTCTATTGCAAGGATACCATTAACCTAGACAAAATGTCATGAAAAAAGAACAAAGAGAAATTTCCGAGGAAAAGAAACAGTATGCACTTTCATGGGAGCTTATCTCTTCTTATATATTTTTAAACAGTGAAATTTTTGAACATTTAGAAGGAGAAATTATTTCTAACACTGTTTGAAAGGATCACACTTTATAAGGAAGGAAAGGTTTTGGTTTTGGCTTTCTGGATTTTGTTTGGTTGGGTTTTTTTATATAGACAATTATGATTCTCTTTCCAAAAGTCTTACAGATAATCAGGCTAGTAGTGGCTATCGAACATCTAAGCAAAAGACTCTAAAATCAGCAAAGGTCACATTAAAGAGAGCAAGAATCACAAGGCCACATGACACTGCCAGGGACATTTTTTCTGTCAAATATTCCTTGACCTGGCTCTATAAGGCTGTGTCCAGTCCAAGAGAGCCTCTTTAAAATAATATAGATATTGCATTCACTTGCCTACTCTTGTCTTTGAACATTGCTCTTTCATAAGCAGTGCTGTGCAAGCAGCATTCAGCATTTGTTCATTTTAGCCATGATGAGCCTGTCTCCTGCAAGGTTGGGAAAAGGCTCCTGTGTACCACCCAAACATTCTCAGCTACATGTTACCTCATGATGCAAGTGATGTTACAGAATGCAAATAGTCAGTATTTTCAGCTTGGACAGTCATTTATACTGAGGGAATACAACCCCTTCCATTCTCACGCAAGACAGTGGAGAAGCCCATCCACAAAATGCTATTAAGCATGCTTATCTTAATTATGAGGTTTGTGGGTCTTTTTCAGATTTCCACTTCAGTTTGGAGTAGTCAGCCATCTCACAAAATTACAAGTAGCATAAAGAAGTCCCTGTCCCCTTCAACACATGAACTAGAAGGTATCAATTGCAATTAGGAGGACGCACTCAAACCACTCTCCACTCCTCTTGTTCTCCACCAGTGCACAGTTACAGTGTTAGTCCTCACCATGGGATGCAGTGCTGGCTTCCCTGTCTAAGGGAATGATGCAGACAACAGTCCTAACAAAACTAGCTGCAGAATTAGGAAGCACAATTTCAGAATATGATAACAAGTACCAAAAATACAAGAAAGTGTTTAAATAACAGGTCTTTTGAAATGAGTGGCTCTTTGCCGTTGTCTCAAAGGAGTATAGGAATGAGAGAACATATAAAAATCAGAAGCAAAAATTGCTTATAAAAATAAAAGGAAAATGGCCTAAAGAAGCAGTTGGGACTTTTAATACAAATTTATGAGAAGTACAAATATATTTTCTATTCCAGTTAAATAGTTAATAGTAGCTAAACTAAAGAAAATACAGGAAGTTAGTAATGACAAGTTACTTATTCAGATACTCTAATAAGAATGTAAAAAATGCACGTGTTGCAGGGAATAATTCACTCAAACAGGCAAAGATATTGAATATGCCTTTTGTATCTCTTCTTTATGCATTAATAAATATTTCGTAATATTTATTAATATTTTGTTTCCTTTCCATTCCATAATTTAAACCAATAGATGGAAGTTCTACTCCTAAATAAATATTTTTTCCTATCGCTTCCAATATCACATACGTTTTCCATATAGTCAAGCTATTCATGTTTTACATGGTTTTGTGAGGTTTTTGACTTAGATATTACTTTCTTCACCCTCCTCATCATTTTAGGCTTCCACTCATATCTTGGATTCAGATCTAAACATGTTTCTAAGCCACTCTGACCCTTCAGAATCCTCTGAGTCCATGCCTTAAATACAAGTGGTGCAGTATATTTGCCTGAGGCAGAAAAGACTGAAACCCGGATGGCACCTTGCTACTCATTTTAGCATGGCTTCCGCTAAACTTGGAACTGATTTGAGGACAGCCTAAAACTCAAGGGTAATAGGTACGTACAAACGGCACCAGTATGGAAACTTAATAGCTTTCAGTACAGGAGTTAGCTACCAACACTGAAAACATTTTTCTCCTAAAGTAGCCAGACTCTTATGTTTGGGTACAGAAGGGAATTCTTTATTATGCTTCTCTGTAAATGCATGGCAGTAGGATCTGGACATAAAGTGTGCAGATTAAGCAATGAGGACAACCGTGTGGACCTGTCCCTGCTGTCAGTGTCAGGTGTTGAAAATCAGATGCCACCCAAAGATCCTTCCTTGAGGAACTTTTTCTTGTGAAAACTGCTGGAGCTTGGGGGCACTTGGTCTGAGGCTGAGCTCAGGTTGCCACAGAAGGCATTATGAAACTCAAGTGCCAAACCTGTAGGAACACCACAGGCTCTGATGTCTCCTGAGCATAGCCATCTGGAGTTTAACATAGCCCAAGCGCTTAGTGGCTTGTTTTAGCTGATGGTCCCTGACTGGCATGCAGTCTTTCTATGGGAACCTCAACTTCCAATGTCCTCACGGTTTATCTTTCACTGATTTTGAGCCCTTGAAATCCACCATATGTGAATACTGACAAACCAACCCATTTCTCTCAGGAAGACAAACCAAGAGCAAATATGAAAATAACCCTGCAGACCGGGTAAAACTTCCCTCTGACATCTCTCTTTGGAAATAAAAAATGCAAGACAGAAATTCTTCTTTCTTCTTATGATCTAAGCTAATTTTTCTCAGTCACATTTTTAAAGGAGTTGAATGGGCTATCAATAGAGCTTAATAACACTGTCAACTCTTTGCTTTCTACTACAGCAGTTGCGTTGAAAAACTAGTTCATTCTTATCACAGGGATCTGCCTACAGCTCTTTGTTTGCTTTACCTTCTGCAACATAACAGCTTGTTGGTATAGTATTATGTCAAATAAGTAAATATTACTCCTTACTCCTTCAATTCCAAGCCCTCCACATCCTCTGCCTGGGCTTGGTCCTGAATTCTGATTGCCAATTTCTGTAGAGCACGCAGCCAGCTGCTGGAAATGCACTCGTCTTGTTTATTCAGCTTCTGCTCCCCTATTTCCCGAGCAAAAAGTTGGTGCTCAAGGACTTTAATTGCTGATCTCTGTTAACCTGCAAGATAGCAAGAGAAAAAGCATAAACAGTGCCTGTTCTACCAACCACCATATACTGGAAACTACATACTACAACTACGTCATTAATAGGATTTGTTAAGGTTGGAGAGAATAACTAAACCTACAATTTCTCTGACAGCTCCAGTTGAAGGGCAAATTTCTTCTGCCTGTTCTACCCTGTGGAGCTTTAATTGTATATGCTATTCCCAGAGAGCCAAATTATACTCTCAGTTACAACCATGATATAATTAAAGTTAATGGAGTTGCTCAGGTCTAATTGAGGGCATGGTTTATTGCAACAAATGTTTTGTTACAATAAATCATTGAGAAGGATTCCAACCATCAGCTTTACATATCATTGTTTCCAGAAACCTGAGTTAAAGGTCTTTAAATAAAGCTCCACTGTAGTTGATAATGGTTGTCCTCCCCGAAAAGCAATGACTAAATAGTAAGCATATAAACATAGAGTAGCAGATTCACCACTTCTATCAGCTTCAACCACTACCTTGCTTTTGTGTGATTTGTGGAATTTTGGTTTGGTTTGGTTTTTTTTTTTTTTTAATCTATTTAAAATTGGTATAATGCAAGGAATCCTATTTACAAACTGGTATCTCATGAAGAAACGTACATTATACCTGTTGTGCACTACAGAAACAGATGTTAATTCCTGCCTCTGTGTGTATGCATAGCAGAGAGAAATAGCTTGTCTTCATCTCAAATATCTTACTATGCTGCAAGCAAAAGCATCATTCTAGCATCTGTGGACAGAACCAATATAACTGAGTTTTAACACAACTAGCTTGGATGCCAGTAACAGAAAGCCAAGACAATTTTGCCCATTTGAAAGCCATTATGTGGTGAAGTGTGACTTCAAACAGCAAGGCTAGCTGGGCCAACTTCTCTGTTATTGCCACAGTGCCCATAGCAAAAGTAGTTCTTTACATCTCTTTTCTGCAATTACACCTTTCAAAGGAGGGTAGATATGACCTAGAACTTGAAGACTGAAAAACTTTGAATGTTAAATTGTCATATCAATTTGGTCCACATAAACACAATTAGAAATCTATCACCCTGTTCTTACAGAATAACCCTTATCACGATCACAGTTCTACAGATGTCTGCTATTGCTATCCCTTCAATTTATCAGAGGCCCATTAACCTAAAATGTCGTGAAAATAAAAAGCCCGTACTTCAAACACTGATAGATAATACTGAGATTCGGTGCCTTAAATATGTTCATTTTTCAGTTATTATTTTAGCTTTGAATCAACTCTATTTTTTAAAAGTAGCTGTTCACATTCTGGTAATTATGGAAGTTTTGGAAGAGATAACAGTATATTTAGTGTTCAGAATATATAGTGAATGCTCAGGAAAGCTTCTCCCTTTCATTTAATTTTGCCTCACATTTCCTTTTTGCTTCACTGTGCATTTTAACACCTTTAGAGATGGAGTATTTAATTTCCAGATTTGAAATGGCTAGAAACACCTTTTTTTTGGTGTGCAGCTGTGTGATGTCTTTATTCTCTTAACCTTAAATTCTCTTTACGTGCTTCTGGTTTGCACAAGATGTTTCAGAAATTGCCGTTGTCAGAAACCACTCTCTCTCCTCTGGGCTTGCTATTACCACAGGGAGTCTTAGGAGCTGAAACCTTGTCCCCAGCTATTAAATAAATCTTCTTTCTTTAGTTCACCAAGTTTGTTCTGTAAGCATTGCTCAACGACGCTGGAGTTTTTACAACACAGGTCTGAAAGGATTTTTTTTTTTTTTTTTTTTTTTTTTTTTTTTTTTGTGAGCAACACACGGTTAAAAGCTAAACAAAGGATTATCTTCTGTGATTAGGAGTGATAATTGTGCCATTAACAGTCGTTTGTCCTATGCTTATCCAGTGCCTAAGGGTCTCCAAATTTCAAGCTCCATCTCACTTGTACTCTTCTGTTTCACTGCCTGAAGGCAGGAAAAAGGCAGGTCAGAATGCAGAGGAGATGAACTGTTCCAAGCTCCATTTGGCCTTACTTGTGTGAAGAAAGCATGAGTCCCTGTATCACTTTCTCCTGAAAGAAGCAGGCAGGCAAAACATTTAAGGACCCTTTCACAAGGGATCTGTCTTCAGGTATGCTGTTGGCCAGCAAACTGGAAAATATATCATGTCTACTCACCCACTTTTGCTTTTCTGTTGACATTTTGTATTGCCTCACACCACTATAGCTTTTGAAGATTTCTTATTTCAAGTATAGACAGCAGTTGGAGGATGCCTGTCTGGTTCTACCAACACAGCAATCTTTTAGACCTCAAAAGTAATTTAGATTAGTGTCTCTCTATATAAAAACATATATTTGTGTGTGTATATATAGAAAAAGATATAGATATAGATATAGATGTATGAAAATCTATATATGCAAGAAACTGAGACATTACTTATTTTAAAGTTGTGCCTTTACACTGTTTTCTGTCAGAGTTGATTTTTTCTACTTCAGTTCTTTCTCCTCCCCAGGTCTGAACTACTGTAGATTCAGATTTATTCGCCTTCAAGTACTGCAGTTGCTGGGGTTTGTTCAGCTTTGCAGCCACATCAGAGATGGCTTCCCAGCATTTCCTGCTAGGTTCCTTTGGTCTTAAGAAAATTATCTGTGCAATTCCAGTTATGTTTTTGTAAGGTCACAACACAAAGCCCAATTTTTTCATTTATAGGAAAGGAATACTTATTTTTTCCTCACAGGCTGAAGTACATTACCATTCTGTTTGCTGCAGATATCCATCTGGGTTCCTGACAGGTTCAGCAGTTGCATAGCAGCAGCCTACACCCTTCTCAAACTGCTCAAACACCAAAGCAGGGCCCTGCACAAAGGGTTAAGCACTGGCCCAAGTTGATAGCTGAATCACATGGCCAGTCAGAAGACTGTGCTGGCAAAAAAGGACAAGGAATTCAAATGTCTGGCCATGGAAGAAAATGAGCCAGCAGCAGTTGCTAAAGCCAAAATCAATGGGCTGCTGAGATCCAGCATCACGGCTGGCATGAGCTAGACCTGCTCCACCATAAATTAATGTGTCCTCTGGGAGCTGTTGTCAGCTACTGTCTGTGACTCACTCCAGGACCTCCCGTTCCCCTCCACAGACGGTATGCATCTTCTGTGGCTTTTGCTCACAAGAAGATTTTGGTATGCAACTCAGAAAAAAGGAGAGTTACGCCAACCCCGCACTAACTTCCAAATACCATACACGTCTTGCAGCATATGTATCTGTGTTTCACACTAGACAGAATGCCTGAAATCAGACACTTCTGTGTTTAGATTATTTCAAGCAAAAGCATTGTTATTCTCTTGGGAAGATTTACCCTATTCCACTGTCTAATATCAAGCACACAATGATCGTGACAGCACTCTTTTTCTGAATACCTTGAGTAGCTGTTCCCACAAGACAGTTTGGGAAATGGAAAAGTATCTTTTACATTGATGGTTTATTTCAGCAACTTTTTTGAGGGACCATATTCATCGCAAATCAATGCTTCAATGAATTTTACTGAAGATAGGCATGAGGCACAAAACATAAAGGCATGAAAATATTGCTATTCGTCACTAAAGTCAACGGTTATTATAGTTTAAACTTCATTAATTGCTACCGTGGGGTTTGGACACAACCATATAAGAGGCTGAAAAATTAAAGGTATAGGAGAGCACCAACTGCAGATTCTTACTCTATATTTGTACACTCCATTACATAGCATTTTTTAGGAGGAACACATGACACTAGAAGTCACTACAGGCAGTATATACATACTGTTTAACACTCAGTGATTTGATTAATATTTTCTGGAGAGTTAAGAAGAAATAATAACAAGTATAAATGGATTGTGCTGGGCTTGTGAGATCTTACATGGCTTTAGAAATGTTTCAAAATGCTGCCACTCCTACAGACAGGAAGAGATTATTTGCTTTATTTATTTTTTTAGTAACTGTCTATTCATCCAGGATTGTATCAGACTGTCACTGTAACGTCTAGCCATTTTCCAGGGAAATTATGTGTGAGTTTGCCATTTTTTTCAATCTCCAAACATTTTTGAGCTTTTCATAGTCTTACAACCAGAAGAGCGTTTAGTCTAAGGATCTTGAAAGGCCTATCATGGGAAAGCTAGATTGAATAATCGTGTTCTTGCATTGAGTACTTAGTGTGGCACACATTCTGGTCATTCTTATTTTGTCTGGCAACAAGTTCCATAGTCTTAGGCCAGCTCCTGTGAACATTTTGTTTCCTGTGGTTATGAGTCTTTTCCTATGTTGTTGACAGCTTCATTTTTCCAGAGAAGCAAAGCTGTAGCATGAGGTCATCTCGGTTCATCTGCTATACCACAAAAACAGAAGGAATGGGAAGATCTAGTGCACTACAGCAAGTATTGCTGTATGTTAGAACAGAGAGACATAATGTGTGACATAATATATGTAAAAGCCATATTTACTCATTTCCCAGGAAAAAAATTATAATGCATTGACTAGCAACTATAGAATTAATACATGTCATATTATGTGATTAATCTTTCCAATTTTATACAATTTAACAGGTAACAAAATCAAATCTCTTTTTAAATGAAAAGTCATAGAATGTATATAATAAAACACATTTCTAATCTTTATTCTAAGGCACTGTATCACATATCTTAAATCTACATTCTTGGAGACAATGTTCATATTTTAATTTTGTTCGTACAAGACCTACCTTGTACAGGCACAGTATCATTCAAGTTTCCAGCTAAAGCTCAGTCAGCATTGTGAGCGGAGAAATTATCATTATTGTTGTCACTGTTGTTTTTATTGTTACTGGCAGTGTAAGAGAGTTTCCCACAAGCAGATGCTCCTTCCTTTCATTACCCCTGCTCATGAGCCTTTCTACCTTGAGTAAAATACACATATAGAGCAAGACAAAGGTGCAAGTCACAAGAAAGCAATCAGAAATTGTTAGTCTGGGACAAATTCCTCAACTCGGTATATCAAGGAGAATTTTACCTGCCATGGGCCAGGATTTCACCTTGTCAGTTTACCTAACCATCTACGAGGCCTGTTCTAACACAGCTCATGCCAACTTCAAACCAACATCTACAATTTAACTGTACATTCCAAAGCCCCATGATCTGTGGAGCCATGTGTTAAGAGTTAGGGGAAGAACTGAGCCCATTCCCGTGAATAGATTCACTGACTTCTCTTCCCCATTATGCACCAATGCAGGCTGGAGATGGAGGTTGTATAGGGAGAGAGATGTATGCATCTTGTGGCGCTGTGAAGAGTTGTTCCCAGAGGCCCAGCTGAGCTCCCCGAGTTCAAGCTGAGCAGTCAAAATGAAGGTGGGTGAGATGAAGTTGCACTATTCATAGCACACCAGGCTGCATGGTGCCCTTTCAGCTATCATTTCAATCAAAACAAACACTTACAAAATGAATAACTGCCTTGACTATTTAAACTGTTAACCTTTTTTTAACATTGCTGTTTATAATTAGATTTCACAGAAAGCCAGACTGGTGGGTTTCTCTGAGCTTGACATTTTTATCATGTGAAATATGTTGGATCAGGTAATCATAAGGCCTTAAGGTCAGGTAACATGACTGAATTGCTGTTAGTAATTAAATGTGTGATAAATAACAGTATCTGCTGTAGCTAGAAAAGATCATGTAGGTAGCTTCATGTTCTGTTTTATAAATCATATTAAAAAAAGTGTATGGGTTGTTTTATATTAAACATGGTGGTTACATGTGCCAAAGATTTATTAGTCCAGTCTGTCTTATGGTGAGTGGCTGCAGTCCAGATTCATGTGGTAGAATAATAAAAATTTTGAAATGGCTGTAGAAGTTGATGGACCAAAATGGAGTTAGTTACCTGATTGGCTGCCAGTGATGTCATAGCCATGGCTGCAGCTCCATATATGTTTATGAGAGGTTTATTCCCCTTAATTTCCACCTATATTGTAATAACAATCAGACACTCTAAGCAGCCTGTTTCTAAGAAATCACTGAACTTCCCCAGTGACTGGAGTCTCTCAGCCCCATCTACTTCACCCTGAACTAAGGGCCTGCAACTGCGCCTCTGAATTTCTGTCTCTTGGGGCTGATCAGCCTTTGCCTAGGTGCTTTGCTGGAAAGGAAAGTCTGTATTTAGGGTTAGGGTTTAGGCAGGCTATGGAAGAGATTTCTGTTCCAAGCACTTAGCACAAGACCCTGCAAACACTTAAACACATCTATAATTTCCCTTTTGCAAGTAGCTTCACTCACTTCAATGTCACTATTATGTGAACAAAGTTATAACCTTGCTTAAAAGTTTTCAGGAAACCTACTTACGTATATTTTCAGAGGCCAAGAATGCTTATGGCTTTTAAAGAAAATAAAATGAAATAGAGAGACTCATGATTTGGACTACGTTCAGAATTTTCCCTAATTGCTTTAATCAAATTCCCACGAGGCATTAAAATTAAATTGTCTATGTTAGCTGAATTCCACTGGTCATTACTGGCTGGCAGTGGTTGATGTATCAGATTTTCTTTTCCTTGTTTTTCTTATGCATCGGAGTATTACATATAGGCATTACTGGGATGTCTGGTAGGATCCCAGAGAAGTTGTCTTAACTTAATGACAGGAGTTTTTTTAAATATGCTATCTGATGTTTCAAAATGGCTGCAAATTCAAATTTTGGTCTACCTTTTTAAAGTATTTATACCATGCAACCTGTTGCATGAATTTTGAATGGTACCTTATATTTCTATGTGCCTACCATGCAGGCTCTATAGAGTACAAGTACCTCAATTTGAGGGATTTTTTTATAAACTGAAAATTAGAGAATCTGGTGTGCACTAGACAAAATACTACACTGAAGGACAAACCAAGTTTCTACTGCTAAAAACCCTAGCTGTCAAAAAAAAAAAAAATTAGTCTTTTGATTGTTATATAAATAAATAAATAAACCCACAAGGCAGGAGCTGTTCATGTTTCTCCTTTTTTTGTTTTTGTTTTTAATATTCCTTTATTTTATAGATGTATTACTGCCTTTCAATTAGCATTACTTGCTATAAACAATACTTTAGCATTCCTTTTAATCATCTATTTCTTAAAAACTTCTGAGGGGATTTTGGTGTGGTTGTTTTTCCAGTAGAGACTGTTTCCAACCACAGTGACTGCAAAACAATTTGATTCCCATTTCTAAATAGTAAAGAGCTCTTGTGTCAATACCATGTCTCAGCATTCCCTAAGGAGCAGGCACTTTGTCTAAATTGAATAATAAATAATACTCTGATGCAGGAAGTAATAGTCTAGTAGCACTTTACTCTTAATGCCATAGTTTTGTTTATTAGTTTTGGCTGTTTGATAAATAGAGAGAGGTTTTAATTTAACATAATAGTTCTTTGCATAGATAGAGAGCCATTACTGGTGCAGCCAAGTAATATCCCTTCCCATGGGAGACCCTGTCAAAAAAGAAAACAATATCAATTTAATTATTTTGCTCTCTGAACACACTGCAGCCTTGGGTATTGACTTAATGTTTTTCTTCAATAAATGTAGCAAGTATTATGGTACCAAGTTTAATGAACCTTTACTTTTTTTTTTTTCTTAAACTGAGAAGTGAAGGATTCTTTATTAAACAGACATGTAAAGAACTGTATTAGCTTTCTTATATACAGTTATGATTCTTCTTCCAGCTCTGTAATTTCATTGTAATTTTAGAGCCATACTGTAGCAAAACTCCAGGGATTTCACATACAGGGGTGTTTAATGCTCAAAATGTCTTTAGTTGTACATTACTAATCACAAAGGATTTGGTTGTAAAAACCATTCTTTTAAGCAGGAAAATATTTTCAGGAGTTACCAAATGAAAAAAGAAAGAGAACTGGCTAGGAAAAAAATACAGTCTCCAAAATATATTTGAGAGGCCTCATTATCACGCATGATCTCCTATTAGAAGGTTAGTAATAGTAGTAGAAAATTACTCTTGGATTATTGTTTCCTGTGCAAGGGAGTGTTATTCAAAACATAATGGAGACAAATCCATTGCTTGGTGAGTGCTGAAATGTTTGTGACTGGAGAAGGCCAGGCATTGGACGTTGACCCCACAGTCATGTAAAAGCCTCAGTGAGGCCCTGTGGTGGCTGCACTGAGCGTGTTTTCTGACAGTACTGAAGAAGTACTCTACAGAGCTGGTATGCCAAGTATCTTGATGATTAATCTCTATTTACGTTCACAGGGATTTCACATTGCATTGATAAGAGGACAAATGACAGCCTGTGATGATATGGTAATCTCTGTGCTATAAGCACTTACAGTTTGGAAACATTTATGTTTTAAGTGGTAGCTATATCTGTAGTTATGGCTGCCAAAGAATTCTCTTTATCTGCTATGTTTTCAGTTGCTCATGAGTTTTTCAAAATGGGTATTTTTAGCCTGATATATCCCATGTCGGTTATTTTGCTTAGACTCAGATGTTCAGGATAGACCAGAGAAATCTTTGAGAAGTGTCTTGTCCAGAGTTATCCTTATTCTCTGCCCCAGCTACTTTCTGAAAATCCACCCAAATTTGAATACATCAGTTCAGGTTTAAGACACATTCAGTAGAGCTTCTTAGGACTAGCTGCTAGAAACTTTTCACAGACAATTTCCTAAGAGCAAGCTGCAGCTCCCAGTAGTCACCTGCATGCCAAAATAAACAGGAATGCCCCTGGGCTGCACTGGACAGCCTGTGTGAGTTGCATGAACAACTTTCTACAAAGAAATACAGTAGAAGGTGCTACTACTCACTCTCATCTCAGAACAGTGCATCAAACTGGGAGTAGGAAATGACGTTGAGCTGTAATCCAGCCCTTTCTACTATTTATACTTTCAGTACTATGAAAGAAGCTCTCATAAAAAGACCTGGCAAGTGGTTTTATTATTACTATTATTATTATTTGTCTACAGTTCTGCAAGCCCAGAAAATTATGACTTTCCAGTTAGAAACCCAAGGGAAAGGGTGTGGGATGGGGCACAACTCAAGCAAAAAGATCAAACATTTTCACAGAAGGTAGACTTTCAGTGGAAATTTCTTTTGGTCAAGAAAATCAATTTTCTCTTATGCAGCCATTATAAAGGAAGCAATTTCAATAAACTCTACTTACTTCCCTTTGCTAGAAATAGATAAATAGCAGCCATCTAATTTTATTAAAGAAGCACCTGAAAGGTTGCACTGGAGAAACTAGCAGGACTGTAAGCTGAACTCATGTTTCTAATATGGCCAGTGACTGCCATGTTTGTTTTCAGCACGTATTCTGATGAGTTTGATGTACTATATATATAGATCACTGCGCCCCTCTAGTCCCAGAATGGAAACCAGAATTTCCAGTTCCCAACAGTTATATGTTGCACAAAAGGGTCCACATTTTTGGACCACGACCTCTTCTCCACACTAGTTTATAATGAAATCATATTTACTATGGAGACCAAAAGCAAAAATTCTACAAAATGGAAGGGAATTTGGCTAATTTTCAGAGGGATTTTTTGTTTGCTTATTAAGCAAACATTGTTAATTATTATTATTTGCTTACTCCTAAAAGCTAGGAAGTTCAGTTCTAAAAATCTTCATCAAAAGAAGTGTTCCATTTCTACAATTAACCTTCCCCTGCATCCACTGGGGAAGATTATGCAAAATAGGATCTACCTCAGCAAATTTTAGATGATTAAAAAGTAGGTATAAAGTTATCTAAGCTTGTCATTTGGTTCAGTGAATAGAAAACATGAAAGATGCAGGCAGGGTAAGATGAATTTCTCTCTAGTGGAATACCTTCCTCTTCCTGACTAATTTAGGATGGATTACTAATTTTAAAACTGAAAATTGAAGTAAGTGAAATGATTCCTACTTCCACAGTTTTGTAGGAATCCCCTATTAATCTGTGTGAGGGAAGGCAAGGGAAGGAGACAGAGTTGAAACAGAGAAAGATGTACAGCAGGAAGACAATAACTGACCCCAGTCCCACCATCACGACCGGACGCTACAGATGTCAGATGAGGAGCAAGAACACAGGAATATCGCTTTCTACAAACAGACACAATGAGCTCCATTCTCTGGATCTTGTAGAGGAACTGATTGCCATAGGTCACCAGGAAAACTAATTGGAAACATCAATCCAGATATACACCACAAATCATCATGTATTTTACAGAATCTACTCGAGTTACATTCAAAGTGTTCTAAACCCTTCTACAGTATTCAGACACTTCTAGTATGATTTTGGAAAGAACTCCATAAAAGAAAGGGTAAATGGCAGGCTGACAGATACGATCACCTATGTGCATCAATCAATCTGGTGACTGGGTGTGTTGTGCTACTTGCCAAAACCTGCACTGAACCCTAGAGACAACTGCTTTAAAAACATTATCACAAAGGACAAGGAAACACCAGCTTCATTGTTTTTAAGGAAAATGGGTCATTTTGGAGTTTATCATGAAAAAAGAAGTCCCAGATGGTTTTGAAATGTCATCACATTGCTCAGTTTAAATGCTATGAAGGGGATAATGTCAGTCTAGTAATCCTTTCCCCCTACAAACAATTAACCTTCATTACAAATTACTTATAGGCTTTGCTTATACTGAAATGTTTAGAAAAGTAACAGGTAAATCTAATGATCCATTCTTCGCACATATGACAAACAGGGTGACCTGCTCCAATATGTAATCAGTTTTCTCCCCAATTAATTCAACTCCTTTGAAGTCCAGATAATGAAGAGTACCAGTTGTCATTGTGTTACTGAAAAGGTTACCAGGATAAATCTTGGCTCTCAGAGTACCTTCTTGCTTCATAAAAGAGGCCCTTCTCTTACAGCTGATTTCTCATCTTACTGATTACCTGCTACATGAGAAATTTCAGTCTGGCTTCAGGCCTGGACCCAGCCCAGAGACTTCTGTCAACAGGGTTTGCTATAATTTACTTATTGTAATTCAGAATCCCATTAAACCAGGTCTTTATCTGGCTTGCTGCATTGGAAGCCCTTGGTACTGTTGGTCAGTGAACGCTGGACCACCTTCAACACCTTATGAAGCTTTCAGCTTGGAACTTAACATGAGGCAGGCCCCGCATCTCAAAGATGTAAGTATATGCTTAAGTCCTAATGTAATGAATGGGACTTAATACCTGCTAAAAGTTAAGCACGTGCTTATGTATTTTTATATATAGGGTAGAATTCCCCTGCACCTACAGAAATAGAAGTGCTCAAAAATTTTGGAGCCTTGGAGCTTTATTTCTGAAAGAAAAGGGGTTTTGTGACTTTTTTAAAACATTTTTCACACCCTTTCTGAGAAAAAAAAATGTATTTTTCATGAAAGAATTTGCACTGCAATGTGTCAGGCTGAGAAGTCTTTCAAGGCTTAATAAATTTTTTCAAATAGAACTGTGGAAAGTGCAAGTCAAACTGGATTTTTTTCCTAGGCTTGGTTTCAGGGGCTAAAACCAAATCACTTTGGGGCATTTCCTAAAGGTCCTGTTCATCTACGTTATACTTACACAAGGTCCCTAGGTTCATCCAGAATCCACTTACATTTTTCACTAGTCCATCATTTGGGATTTATTCCATAATTTATCCTCATCAATCTAGTTCAAAGATGAAATCAGGCTCTTGACCAGTAGAAGAATGATTCTGTTACTCCTCTGCTGTCTATTCTGTCTCAACACATATAGTTCAAATATAAATGAAAGAAAACACATTTAACCATTTTTCAGAAAAGAAATGGTCGGAAATTACGAGCAACAATTTAGGATATAAATGCTAGAAAGAAACTGATAAAAACTAGAAGCTAACCTCATCATTGTTAGTCCTAGTGACAATACATATTGCTTTGCATAACTTTCACATTCCTCATATAAAAGGGAAAATCAAGGAATGTAATTAATGCTATTTAAAACTTGTCATCCAGATGACGTATCTTTTTGTAGAAGAAAGAACCAACATGTATCTTTTGCTAGTTTAGATTTCATCTATAGAACAAGAGAGCTTTCCTTTAGACAACATATACTAGTAGGAATAAAGATCCCCAGAGCACTGGGGGGAAACAAAACTGGAATATTACATTGCAGTTTAAAAAAAAAGGCTAAGAGATTAGAAGTAGTGCTTTATAAAATACAAGAGCCAAAAAAACAGCTTCCTGAGTCTCCTAAAGGAAATATCAATATGTTGGCTAGTCTACTTTTCATTATCACTTCATGGTTTAGGAGTTGTTGTGTTCTCCCCATGAGCCCCCTCCATCCCCCTTTTAAGTCTTTGGGTCCAAAATCTGTTAATGCATTTATCATATGCTTTAGGGACATATTCAAATTGTAACAACTTGTATGAGTGCTTTAAATTATCCTGAAGAATGCAAGCACAATTTAAGATGCTTCTGGCCTAAACCATTAATGAGGTTACACACCATTAATGATGGAATTTGCCTGCACGATTTACTCTAAAGAAGCATGGAATACACATAAAAATGGATGCCCCACAGTTCTGCTTTTCAGAGAAATGTCTGTAAGGCTGCAGTAAGCTCACCACTTCTACAGCTTTAACAAAGATAGCACACATCTGAAAGAGGAGTTAAGCAGCTAACACCAAAGAAGTGATTGAGTACGTCCCTTGCTGTATGGCCGCTTTGCGATACCTAACACAGGCATGCTGATGTTTAGACACACAGCAACAAAACTCAGTGACACTGTAGGAACTAAGTTGCATTCAAATATAAAAATTTCTTTAGCTTTCTGATGCCTCCCAGCTCCTTACATCTAGTGTTTGTTAACTTACACATTATTAATTATGCACTGTCACAGTTAGAAGATCTAACTCAAAAAACTTTTCAGTTGTCATCTACCTCATCCACAGTAATACATCTACAAAAACATTCATCATCTTCAGAAAGACAACAGGCAGACATTAGAAGGTAACATTGAAAATCTGCTCCTGTTGACTACACTGCCAGCACTTCATAAATAAATCAAATAATAATAATAAAGAATGAATAGCACCAAATAAAAGTAAAACTTTTGCAACATATAGTATTATTACAGCAACCAAATATGAGCTATATAGAATGGAAAGAACTGTGTTTGCTGCATATAAAATTATTAAACTGAAAAATAACTTATTCTTAAACATACAGAAACAAAGGTATCCTGTGTAATTACTCATCTACAATGCTTATGTGGCCACATTCTTTCAGAACACCTTGCACCACAGTTAGGATTATGCTGCAGAACAGGAATTTTCAGGGAAAGATGACAGTGCTGCCATGCCCGAGTGATGGCTACAGCCTGCAAGCATTAAAACATTTTGAGACAGGCAATAAACACCCTTCAAGTCATTTAAAGACATTCCTCCACATCTACCATGAACAGTACTCCGGACTGTCGATGTGATCTCACATGCTTCAGCAAGAAGAGGAGCACGGAGCTGTTTTTTTACTTACCATGATTTTCAGCTGTCACACATGAAGAGCAGATGTGTGATAGGGCTTGGGCAAATTTACACATGCTGAGGCTCCCAACTCTGAGGCTATCTCCAGAATTATCATAAACAGAGGAGACAGTGGGAGAAGGTCTAGGGAAAAAAATTTGTAAGTAGTAGCAAAATTACAGATCCAGGTAGCATTACTTTGAAAGTTCTTCAGATACTTGCAATGTGAAATTGCTGAACTGTATAATGTAATCTGATGCTTAAATTGGTCTCATAAGTGAATTTCATAGCAAATGATCCACCTATAAACATCCAGCAGTTTCATCCAGCAGTTATAGAAGATCACCCCTCCCGTACTGTCCTGTCCTTTTATTTGAGTACTTGTCAAAAACAAGTAAACAACAATCACACAACAACTTTTAGATTTTCAGACTAACAGATCAAAGCTTTATTGTTTATTGTTAAAAGTCTCATTGTAAAAACAAACATTGATTTGCCTCTGGTAAAACTCAACTGTGAACTGTGCTACTCCAGACTTTACTTTTCATTAAGTAAATTGCCAATCAGTCCTTTGTTTTCCTTTTTCTGTAATGGTCCAGACTTTACTGAAGTACCTTCCGCTATTAAAGCTCTAAATAGATTTGCCTGCGTAAGGACTGAGGTAGAGGTCTAGGGGATTTGGACTAATAGCTGTAACATAATAATGTTAGAAAGTTGTCAAGCTGTCAAAATGTAAAGTACTCCAAATATTGAAGTGTGAGGGTTTCGGTATTTGGTTCCACTGATATTAGGAAGAGTTACATGGCCTAAATTCTCTTATTTCCTCTCGTAAGCGGTCACCTCACTGCTCATCAGAAACTGGAGATGACTCAGGGTGAAATTTTGAACCCCTACTCAAACCAGCAATTTCACTGACCGCAACAAAGGCATTCATGCAGGAAAGTGCTCATCAGAGGGAATGTCTGTTTCAATGCAATCCTGAAAACACTTTGGTTCGGAAAACACAAAAGCAGTACTGTTCTCATTTTACAGTGCAAGAGAAGACTGAAGCAGAGAAGATGACTTTTCCCAAGACAAGGGAATACAAAGCAAAAGCACTATCGTATGTTAACAGTTTTAGACTATCCTGTTCACTAATTCATTTGGCATCATCTTTCATTGGTATGAATTAGAAAATAAATGTAAATGAGAAAACAAACCAGAGTCCTTGGGCTAAATTTTCCAAATTTGGCCCCAAGTGGGTTATTAAGTCAGGAAAAATAATGAAGAGTGTGGAAAAAATCTATTCTGTGACAAAAATTTCTCAAGAATATAAATTGACACAGTATTAAGACACTCTGGTGATATGACTGCAACAATGATGGAAACAATATGTGGAGAGACCACTGTTATACCAACGTGAGGAATGTAATCAGATTGGTATCCTGTGACCTTTTGGATGCCATCTCAGAACTCAACAGAACACAGATGCCTCAGTTGTTAAAACACTTAACATCTCATAATATACACTATGCCAAGGCATATTTTGCTGAAGGCAGGAAGAGTTTGTCACTTACTTCAATAGTAAGTTTGGGCCCTAACTTAAAGTGCAGTTGAATTAATAAATAGATGTGGCCCCACCCTGAAGAAATAAATGAAAGAAAGTTTTAATTATTTCAGTGGGATTTGGACTAGGATTTTCAATCACAGAACTGGGAGAATAGCCAGAAAACATCTACACAAACTGCAATTCATATATTATATTAATTTTAACTGTATGCATTCTTCCTTATAGCCACTGTTGCAAACACTCCCATATGTGAAGCACAAACACCATTCCAGGGATGGTAAGTATATGATAGATGCACATGGTCCATGCATGTTCAGCACAACTGCTTCTTCAGCAGCTTCATTCTCCCTTTATGTTTTCAAGCACAATGACAAGGAAGTTACACATATGCCTAGGCTTCTCTTCATATATATATATATGGCTTCTTGTCTTTCATCTGCTTTTACATTTTATGCTGACAGATGAACAGTGCAGATGATCATAAATGGAAGTGACGCTGTTTAAACCTAGTAAAGGCACAAGGGTAGCCCCAAAAATAAAAGCTAGATCCAAAAGTATATTTTTCCCTTAGGGTGGAACTTGTATAACAATAGCAAGTCAACAACAAAGATACTGAGGAGCAAAAAAACTATAGAAAAAAAGATTTTATGGGTATGGACAGTTTTTAATTTTAAAATTTTCTTGAGACTTCACTGTAAGACCTTGCTTTCAATAACTTACAGCCTTGCAAAGCTACAACTACTCAACTGAAAAATTCCCATGCTGCCTACCTACCTCAAACTCTGGGTTGTTTTAATAAGTATTTTTTCACAGTGAATAATTAACACTAATTTCCTTTTTCAAAATGATGACAACTTTGTTATTTTTATCATTACAGTAATCCTCACTTTCATGTGACTCTTTATCTAGACATCTCAGAGCATTTAAAAGTAATGTTGAACTCCAATTGCAGGTAAAAAACCTAAAGTGCACTGATATTTCTCTGAGGTATTTCAATACCCAAGCCAACACTAGACTTGGTAACTCTGTAACAAGATTACTGGAGTCAGAATTCTCTTGTACAAGAGAATATATGCTTCCTCCTGGCATGTAACAGTTGTACCTATTATCCCTCTAAACCACGTATTCAACTTTTCTCACTCTTCCAGGAACTTCTGGTTTCACTTATGCATATTTACATCTTATCCTACCCCTGAATACCTAACCCACTAAAAAATGCTAAGACTCTGGTATTATTTGACTTCCCTATATTCCTCTTCTCTGTATTCATTTACTGTACCATGCCTATGGCTGCAAGTCCCCTCAGACAGGGACTGTTTGAGTCTGTGATCAGGCACTGCCTAGCACACACTGAATTGAAGCTATTGGTAGGTGTTTTAAGTGCAGGAGATTTCAAAATGCAAGCAACCCTTGGATCTCCTCCAATCTAGGCAAACTGATACCTAAACTGTGACCAAAATCCTAGGATTTATTTTTGACTACTGGCCAGATCTTCAGTTGCAGCTAATTGCTTAGATTCAGTAGAATTCTGCAATTGGAAGTCTGGCCCCAGCTCTATGAAATTGCAGCAAGAAGTGTTCAAGACAAGCTTGGCTCTATCAACTTGCCATTAGACTACCTGTAAAAGATTTTGGTAGCAAATACCAAGGGCCAAATCTTTTCAGTTCCAGTTCAGCCCAGGGAAAAATAAACTTGTTTTCAATTAAATAAAATTAATGTGTGGCAGCCAGAGATTTTCAAATTCAATTCCAACAGAAACATCACTAAGTACTGTAATGTATATGCCTGCATCTTGGAAAAAAGTATAGTAGTTTTGAAAATATCTGGGCAGGCCAGACTCAATATGCAATCAAAAGCCTATAGTTCTCACTGCAAAAGTTCCCAACAGCAGTGAGTTCCACAGCAATTGGCTCAATTTAAATACTAATATAGTGAAAATGGCAGGGTTTGAGATGTTCTGTCTTATGTTTCTTGCAGCCCTGGGACGAGATTCATTTGAAAGTACATTTTTTTTCCAGGAGATCCTAAAGAGATTGTTCGCTATGTGAGTGATTTAGCTGAAGATACAATTTGTATCTGTGTCATTAGGACTGTGTAAGTGTCATTTGAACGAAACAAATATCCGCACACATCTGTCTCATACTGTGGTATGGAATGAGTGTAGCATGGATCAGCATATACTGTAAATTGTTCCATAATGACTCATGGATTAGCTGGGGCTGCTTCAAACAGAACATTCCTGAGAGGTAAGGTAAAGCTGTCTTTAACTGAGGCTTTTCTGAAAAAGAAAAGGAAAAGGAGCATTTAGCTTCTTACCTGGCTTGCAGGACTATTTTTAAGCTCCTCTTCATTATCTTGTAACTTTGGATAATTGTTTCAGCATAGTTCTGTAAGCCACTTGAATAGAAAATGCAGTCAAAATATGTCCTTAAAGAGTATTAACTGATGGTCAGTAAAATCTTGATAACAAAAGAACTCTCTCTCCTACCTTTTCAAGACAATTTGAGAAGTTAAGGGTTTAGTTAGACAATCATAGGAGTAAGGGCAAGAAGCTTTTTGTATGCTGACACCTAAAAGTCATTCTCAAGTATAATGAAAAATTAAAATGAAAAGATACTTCAAGATGAATAAAAATTTCAGGTATCAGAGTTACAAGCGACGTCTTCAACTTCCAATCAGAAGAGGATCAGACCTAACAGAAAAAAGAACATAGATATCTTTTTTAATACAATGGTCAGGTAGCATCCTTTGAAAACACATTATCCAAGAAAAATGTTCTTGTATTTTTCCTCTCATCTTCAGAGCTTCAGTGGCATAAGGTAATAATTGAAATTGGCCCTTCAAGGGAAAAAATGTTCAGAAAAAAATCAGCAAATTGTTATCTGGCTTTGCAGCTTTGCTAATTCCACATCCCCAAAGCTTGGATGAAGATCACAGGCTCGTGGCTACATTTATCTGTCACTGATAGGAAAAAAAAAATGGAAAAGTTTTTTTAAAATCTACAATTATAAAACAGTGTAGAAAGCAAGGAAAAGGTCATGAAAGGTTAAGAACTTTTGGATACTGCTGAAGATATTTCTATTGCCTTAAGTGAGAAGGCAAAGAGAACATATCTGAATATTTCAGTCTGGCTCAATGTGGGGTTTATCTGCGTGGTACCCAACACTTGAGAGAAATCTAGCACGGGAAACTATCTCCTGGGCTAAATCCAGTTCCTCATAATGCCAGGCACTACATCACATAACCCTTTCAAAACTGCACTAATTCCTTTCAATAAACTGAAGCACAGATATTTTGTCATCAAAACATACTGTTTGAAAATACACTAACCCTTTTGCTTATTCATACATGAGTGTAATGTTTGAACTTTTCAGTTGCAGCTCAGTAGACACTTTGATGACAAATATGAATCAAACAATGCTTCATATACCAAGCAGAGTGCATTGCATTAATTTAGTTTCAAGGTGACAAGGAAATGAATTATAATGATTAAGTCTGCATTATTAAAAAAAAATGTTGAAAACTCTTAGCCAGATGGAAATACTCAAGAGCAGTATTCTAAAACCTAACTGAAGACCAACTAGCCTCACAGAAAGAGAATCTGTGGAAATACATTCAGTGGTTTAGATGCATATTTTCAGCATGTTTGTAGAGGTTATCCAACACCTTGCTGAGACTAAGGCCCAAGCTCATCCTTCTTCACCTTCTTTTCATCCTACCTGTAGGAATTTCACTTACCTATTCTGTTTGGTTCAGGAAAAAACACACAGAAGTGCAATGAAGCTGTATTGTGAAAGATTTCTTCAAGAAGGGGCTATACACATTTCCAGTAAGAAGGGGGCCATACATATTTTCCAGAGATTTTTGGCACTGCAGTGGGATCCCTTTCAGATTTCCAGCAGCAGTCTACTTCTTCAGAAACCTTTAATCATCTTCGCTGCTGGCAAGACATCTGTTGGAAGTTTTGGAAAACTGAGAATGAAAAAGCTCATAACTCTACAGAATTCACTAATAGAAAGTGAGAAATAAAACCTGCACAGTATTACTTGAAACTTCAAAATGTGCTGATAATAAATGGAATCTGGCTAGAAACATAGTGGAGTTGAAGGCCTGCAGTAAGCATCTCCAGAGCTAGGCAAATCAACTCTTACAAGAATTTAGGAATCTACCTACGCTGCAACCTCTGTCTGAACCCATAAAAAGTCAAAAGTTACTTTTTATTCATGTAAAGAGAACCTCATCTCTTTGGAATATGTCTCAAACATATTCCTTTTCTTCTCTCCTCTTGCCACAGTTCCTTATTCTACATCATCTCCAGTTGTCACAGAACCTGCTACTATGTAACCCTGGTGCAGTTCCTTCCTGACAAAGTTCAGTGTTCCCAGCAAATGATAATCAAGAAGGATAGGTTAAAAAAGCAGGATACCAAAATATGAGAATTTCAAGGTCAGCAATATCTAGGAACTTCACAGAAGTTCTTGTGCTTCTGCATCAAAAGATATGAGGCATGTATGGTCCCTGGGACCTGAAGAGGTGCTGATAGCACCTGAAAAGAAAAAATCAGATAGGGGCTCACTGAGGAAAGACTGTTTTGGTCTTTGCACATTTAAGAAAGCTGACATTAACATTCTGAAGAGGTTCTAATCTTTATCCAAATGGATCATATTTAAAGACCTTTGTGAACAATTTTATACTGTTAGGAGTTACCACATTGTAAGACTGTCCTCAGTCCTCTCACCATTGCTGGTCTTATGGTCTGTAACTATGAAAAACAATAGGTTTTGAAATTTTATCCAAGTTATGTTTGCAACTATCATCTTAAATTATCAAACAATTGTGAGTTAAACAGAATCATAATTTCTACATAAAAAAAGACTTTAAAATCCCTGCAGATGTTGACAAACTCAAATGCTACAGTCAACTCAAACAATTAGCCTCCTGAGTTTTGGGCACTGAATCAAAATTTAACCTCCCCAGAAAAGAGACTTTTTCAGCACCGTACTTCCTACATGTGTAGTTGTCAAAAGAAGAAGTGGGTAAGGTCATGTCTTCCTCTGCCCAGAAAAATGAGGAACAGATTCCCATCCCTCTGGTAACAGCATGGATAGCATAAGGGACAATATTCCTACTTCTAAAGACAGAAAAGTTAAAGAGGATCCTGCTATTTCCTTGTATTAAGTAAATCTAAAACTAAAAATCTAAATTTTTATTTTAACAAAACACAGTGAAAAAAGGGTGGGTGGATCAAACTGTAGACCTTTGTGAGCAGATTTAAAAAGGAATCTAAAGATGTATATATTTCTTTGCTTCAAAAAAATGTTACTTAGATGGAACATTGGAATATAAATACAAATTTGTATTTATAATTTATATTTTGTACAAATACATGCACAAGTATGTACCGATAAACTCACACACATTACAGATATAGTAGACTTAAGTGTTTTTCATGCAGATGATGTGATTTATAGAAGCAGAGGAGTAAGAACAGCAAATCTGAAAACATTTAGTTATTTGCACCAACACAAGCAGAAACAGACATGTGCCAGTTGATCTGCAATGTGTATTTACCAGCTCTGTGAGCTTTCAAGATAAAGCTGGGCAAGAAGTAATTTGCCTGCCCCATGAAACGTTTAATCGTTTGAAGACTGTTATGTTGCACCAGGATAAACCCAAGACCCTCAACATGTCTCCCAATAAAACAGCGGAGGGACAACGATAGAGGGAAATCTTTCTGTTACTATTCTGCTCCTCAGAGAAGGGAGCTGAACTTTGGAGACTAACACCCTGTGGAGGTGATCTATACAATGGGCTGCAGTTAGCCTTTCCCAAACCTATTGAATGACATATATATCAGATTCAAACTGGAGCCTTTCTCCACTCCTTTTCACCTAGAATAGTCAGAAAGTCCACGTCCTTAGATGAGCTCTTGGATGAGCCTCAAGTCTTTGATTCCTAAATTGAAGCATGTTCAGAGCTGAGGTGTCAGTTCTGGTGGATAGAGTCAGAAGGCATTCGGTCATCAGTAAAGATTTGATCATGCGTTCTACCTCAGTGTGAAACTAACCATTATACCCTTGCTTATTTCTGTCCTGGGATGCCACTGTGGATAACTCCTCCAAAGATAATTCCTCATTGGTATTTCCAGGTGGCATAGCAGAAGGAACCAGGGTAACCTTTTGGTTTTGACCCTTCCTGACCTCTGTGGTGAAAATTAATTGCTTCAGATGTGAAAAAGTAAGATGATCAATAATTAGGGCAAGTATAAACAGGCAAATAACTATGGCTTTACTCACTCACCTTTGTGGAGCCAGTTACAAGGCTGTACCCACTGATAGGTAATGTCTTGGCTCCCCCTTGGTCCAGAAAAAATATCCTTACTTCAACTGTTGACTGATTAAAACACTACCACCAAACACCTCATGGGACCCCACTGTAAATGTAGTCTCCAAATTCACTTTTGTGTGCCTCTTAACAGGTAAATCAACCTTCAGTTGTGCACAAGCCATGGGACACAAAGGCATTGTGTACAACTATTATAAAAGAGCCCTTTACAATCTCAAATGAGACATTGCCAATCCTCTGTTAAATTTCATGGGATAATTTAAAACATATGTAAATAGATGAATGGTTTAAAATTCTTTTGGATTCTATTATAAAGACAGCATGCCATCAATTGCAATAACTGCTTTAACATGCAGAAAATGACAACAGATTGTGATCCCTGAAGTATAACAGTGATTAATCATTTGGGGGGGAAAAGTATTTTGTTGTTTAAACTTGCTTCCCTCTTTGAATTTGTATCCCCTAGACCACTACTGTTAAGAATGGTGAGGCAAGCAGTACCTTGATCAGAAATACTAAGGGAAATGTTCACTCATTGCCCCAATTCCCGAGACAAATCAAGTATATAACTGACTTTACCTATAAAGTCTAATTCAGTTATGCTGAACGTTTCTGAGACACTAAAATACATCTACTATCTACTCATTTGATGTCGTAATCTCATATCAAAAAACATTTTATAAGTAGAAAGATTCTAAGCACTTACTACCTTTATGAGCTTGAAGGCTAAATAAGCAAAACCGGTATATAAAAACCCAAGTGCAGAACTTTATGTTTCACGTCCCTTGTTTTTAAATTCAGATTCAATTCATGAACACAAGATACAAATGTAAAAGTTGCTACTCAGAAATGGAAGGTCAGATACATAAATAGGCAGCTACAAAACCACAGAAAGTAGCCATCTAGATCTGTGACAGGCAGTACAAATCACTAGCAAAATAAGTTTCATCCACAGTGGAGCTCCATAAGTGCTACCAGGAGTCAAGTAATAATAGAAAGAGTGTTGTGTCATCTAACATAAACACCTGCAATGTGTCTATGCTACCACTTTATCCCTTCTACTATAACTAATGTAGCTGATCTCAGAATGAAACGGTTTTATCACATTGGTAACACAGGCTAAAATGTTGGGGAAAAAAAAGAAAAGAAGAGCTAATAGTACATGTTTATTTGAAATCAATAACATGTTTCATAACTTTAACTTTTTTAAAAAAAAACAAAACAAAAAAGATGCTTCTTACAGAGCTACACATCATGTAATAAAGTATGTAGCCCAAACAACAAAGCTTTATGCATTCATGTGAGAGCCCCTGATCCAAAATGAACCCAGTTAGATAAAAACAAATCAAGTGTATGATTAAGGATGTCTCTCTACTAGCTCTTTATATGAAAGAACAGGGTAATGCATCTCTGAAGGTAAAAACCTCTTCCAAGCTCCAGGGTGACACTCAGCTACAAAATGTGTGGAGATCTCCCCTTCCATATTGCATAAAGAAAAGTCTTCTTTCATAGAAAAGTCTTTTGTCACGTTGCATTAGATCAAACAAATGTAAACTATTTCCACTCTGAAAAGCCAGACAGAAATGTTTCTGTCACCAGAGAAGAAACAAAGAACGTCCATATTAATCTACTGGAAATGACTATACATGTTTTCTTCCGAGTCAAAGCAGAGTCCTCCTGAGACCATGTCTTTAGAAATAACAGTATCCCAGTTTCAACAGAACCCCAACCTGAGAAGGTTTTTGCTGGATTGGTACGTGACTCCTAAAGGCAACAGCTGTCTCACAGAGTGCATTGTCTCTCCTTCATCCCTTGCTGCCCTCAGGCCGCAGGAAGGATTCAGGACATTACAATAGCAGAGTAATCCCCTATGCCACTGTTCAGGTTTCACAGGAAGGCATTTAAAACAAAATAAAGACCACATGAGCAAAGAATGTGAAAACAAATATCTGCATGTTCAGTTTTACATACGTAGGTGGTGTCTTTGAGGCTAAAACATCAGAGTGAAAAAAGCATTAACTGTTACTGTTTAAAAAAAAACCAACTTGGGCTAATAAGTAACATCCGTAAGAGGGGAAATTTTCCTGTACCAACCTGTGCAATTAAAAATATTAGAGATCCATGGCCTGTATTTCCTATGTAAATGTTGAAATGTAAGCCAAACCATCTCAGAGAGTTCCTCTGCCGGCTTTTATGATAACATTGCTAAACATGCCAACACTTGCTTTAGTCCAAATTTTGCAATTTTTTCACCAACACTTCTAACACAGGGATAGATATTTGCTCTGCTCTATTTTTATAAAGAATAAATGGAGGAAGAGATTTACTGAAAGGCAATCTCCCCAATAGATAGGATCGACTTTTTGAGTGATTATATAACGGTGGTAAAAAAAAGTGATCTTTGACTTCAGTTGCATTTTGTCTTGAGTCAAGATGGATAGACATACCTGGCTTTGTTTCTACATACAAAAGATTGCAATATTCTCACACTCAGTATGTATGCACCATCCTGATGTAGGTATGTGCTTGGCCAGAAACAATAAAACAGTTTGGTGACTAGTTGAAATCAGGAAGCGTTTTTGAGGCTTAGCCATATCTGCAAAAAATTTCTTCAGACAACAGGCTGTAGTTAGAAAAGAGATATTCTGAAGGGATTTCCAAAGAGCATTAATCTAGGTCAGCATTAACCCAGTCTCAAGTGGGGTTCAGCTTTTTTTCTGCATCCTTCCACTGAAATGTTCACGTTATGCTTTGAGAAACTCATAAAACGGCATAAATTACCTTTCCATTTTACAGAATGAGATTTCAAAACGGTTGCTGTCAGTATGCTGCAACCCATGTTACCTGTCCTTTTTTCTTCTGTACTTCACATAGATAGATGGAGAAACTGAAGGTCATGGAAGAGAAGAATACAGCTCAAATCTCTGTGAGATAAAAAACAACATTGAAGGTTTTGTCAGAACATTTTTCTTAGTATAGAGTACTGCTTTTACAAGGTAGCTGGAAAGTAAAACATATAAGCATAAAAAATCAGCAAAAAGTTCAGTAACATTTATGTACTCTCTCTGTTTATGGACTGGAAGAGGTAACATACCAGCATTACTGTGTGCTTAATACCTAAGCCTGACATGAAAGTATTCCAAGATATTAGCAATAACTTCTTGTTTTGCTTATTTAGAAAAAGAAAGATAAAACACAGAGACAATTTTATGCAACAGATTTCTAGGAACGACTAATCTCACCTAATTTACACTTCACTTACATTATCTCTACAAACTGGGCAATCAGGCTTTCTCAGAGGCCTGCAAAGAATTTCAATTTTTCCCATCCAAAAATAGGCATGCTGCACTCCCATATGGAAGTACCAAACTCCTCACCATTAACTATCAGATGTTTCTAAATGCTTCAGAGTGTATCACAAGTATCTCTCATCAAGAAAGATTTTTTTTTTCTAGAAAATTATCATTATGTTTTAAATATCTGTGTATTAAAAGTTTTCATCAAGACAGATTTTAAAACATTAATTTCAGTATCTGTTATGACACAGATTTTTCTTTAAGAATTAAAATTAAACAGAAGGCTTATCTTTGCATGTCAGATTATTTGGATTGTAGAAGTGTCTTCTCTCTGGTAGCACCAGTGTCAGCTAAATCTAGGATCTGCATTTGCTTTTGGCCCCCCAAAATCCTGACCTTGTTCTAGCAAATTTTAAAAGAAATTTCTAGAACATGTTCACATGTTCTGGAAAGCTGCCATATTCAAGCAGCAGCAGCCAAAAGGTCATGATGCTTAATTTATGTGTGTATCATAAAATCAAGTTTGAAGGTGTTTTGGAAAAAAAAACACCAAAATGCAATTTATGAGTCTCATCTTCATTCAAACTTCTGTGATCCAGACTGTGACAAGTTGCCAATTTGCCAGCATAAATACCAAAATGGTTATAATTATGTTTCCCCATGCTGCAGTTCTAGAAAGTTTTGTCCATTTAGGATGCTCCAGAGTCAGTGGTTATCCAAGAAGCACAAGTAAGAGGAAGATCACAGCAGAAAGGAATTGCGCATCACTAAGCATGTGGTTGCCAGCCCACATGCAGAGTACCAGCAAATGTACCAAAATGTTTGCAAGGGGAAAAGAAACTGCTGAGAGGCCTTAAAAAGGCTGAATTAACCAATAGGGTTTCCATGAGAGCTACATCCTATGGGACAGTGCAGAAATGTGACACAGCTACATTGAAGACTTTCCAGAGAGTTGGAGTCAGGATGATTATTTTAGTGAACTGTCTCATACTTTTACCACAGACTGCACAGAAAAAAATAGCAGGGTTTTGTTGTTGACTTCTGTAGATGATTGCAGCATGAGCAAGATTTTTGAGATGGTTCTTATAGGGTATTTTCTTTTTTTTTTTTTTTTGAGTCTTAAAACATCATTTATGTAGCTATACATGAGAGGCAAAAAGGGAAAGAATTAATCCACATCTACTGACCAAGGCATCTAGCTTTCTGCACAGCACAGGTTTTTTAAGAAGGTGAGTCAGAGCAGGAATGTAATCTAGCTCCCCAAAATTAAGGGCTAATAATGCCTCTTTATGTGCCACGCCCACATTAAACAAAAAACAAAACAAACAAACAAGGCCCTGATTATACAGTTAGCTCCTGAAATTTGTACGCAAAAGTATATTCATTTAGTGAACACCATTCTTCTGTTAGGTGGTAAATATAAAACACTTTGTCCATTTACATATTTCTGGTTCATAAAATATTTAACTGAGACAGGATACAACAACCATGAATAACTGAGGCAAAACAAAACCATATCTGTATATTCAAAAGCATAATTATTACATTTCCATTGATACTTACTTTTTTTCTCACAGTGAGCAATTTAACAGGAAAAAGACTGACAAAACTGCACCAGAGTGATTCAAGTTATTAATTTGTTCATTTTTGCAGGAAAACTGTTCTGCTTAAGAAAAGTTAGACAAATTCTACAGGTCATTTAGGGATCGAAGAAAATGGACAGAATAACATTCATTTTGGTCTCAAATGAGCAGCAATAGTGAAGAAACTGCCAAGGTTTCCTTCCTATGCCAGAAACACAAGCCAGGTCCTATTCATGGAATAGGAAAAGTTAAGTCAGTGTAGCAAAGACGGCCAACTAGCTTACCTTGGGCAGAAGTTGTTCTAGACTGTAGGTTCTAATTTATTTGGGTTGGTATAGAATACTTTACCTACCCTGTGCACCTGTATGTAAAATCAGTTCTTCCTAAGGAAGTTAAATTTGATGGCATGGGTTGCAGATGACTGAGCATGATTTCAAGTATTTTGCAGCAAAGACTGGGTTTAGACATTCAATTTCTACTCCACATCATCAGAACAGGTTGCTGCAAAACAGTGTCAAAATAATAAATCACCTATTAAAAATGCTATAGGCACTGATCCATATATTTAGGGTTATCCACTATAAGGTGGCACCAAGGAAGCCTGGGTCATCATCACCTGCTGACATTTTTACTTTGAAAAGCAAGAAAATGAATGGTTGCAATGTTAGGAGGTAACATTAGGGGAACTAGGGAATTGCAGAAATGTAAAGAGCTTTGGTAGGCCAAGAAAGAAATAAGAACCACCTGATCTGAGCCCTCAAGAGTTATCATTACTTCAAAGTGAGATATAGTTGTTGGACTTGATGATCTTAAAGGTCTTTTCGAACCAAAATGATTCCATGATTCTGTATCTACAAAGGCAACAATGTGACAATCTGCAATTACAGTCCCAAAGCACATCTGCTTTGTTGAAGCTGACATTTCATTTCAGCTGAGGAGCTGGCAGCACATTTCCCATCTCTGAGAAGTGAGGCGGGCAGCAGTGTGAAAATTTTCTTCTGGTCCAGCAGTTCCCCAAGAGGGAAGACACAGAGCAGGCCGAGACTGAGGCACACACAGATAGTACGACACCAGTAAGAACAAATGTCCTGCCGCCTGCCAACAACACAGCTAGCTGCCAACAGCCATCACAGGGAGACGGGTAAGGCTGGGATGCAGTACAAAACAGCTCAGAGATCACTGAGCCCATATTAAGAAATGGAGAGATCTCTTTTCCGTAGCATGAAGACAAGTGGAAACAGACAGCAAACACAGCAGCTGAGTGTGGAGGACCTTGCCTGAGCCTGTCCCCACCTCCTCGTTGTGGGTATATGCAGATTAGCTGGCTCAGGGTTGCTAGCAGCACAAAGGTCTGTGTGGACCAACCCAGACACCAAGGACTCCAACTCCCTACTGGATTTGGAGAGAGGAATAAGCAGTCATGGGACTCCACATAAGCCTAAACACCATTACCCACTGCATATGTAACTGATGATGCAAGAGCATTGTCACTTCCCTCCATACACATGCATCTGACATCACAATCTAACTTGCATATAGGTTAGCAAAAAGGAAAAGTGTTAACACCAAGATCCACTATAATGAGGCTCTTTAACAAGATACAAAACTAATCAAATTGGAGCCAGAGTTTTGGGGGCACATGTTTTCCCCACTATAAGAACAAGTATTTTCCAGAAATGTACCTTAAATTCTTTTTTGTGTTGCCTTTCTCTAAATTGTCTGCTGATTTTTACCCTTAAATCATTGATTTCACTCACCTTTTGCATAAATATTTCTCTGAATGCATTTCAAATAAAAATTATTTCAATTTACTGACCCATGAAAAATCTTTCCATAATTTAATCAGGAATAATAATCGTTCTTGAAGCTGTGAAATGCCTCAACTGCAATTTTCCATGTAATGAACAATAAAGTTTTATATTCAATAATAATGAAGTGTATATTCACCAAGGCATACATTTCTAACCACATAGTTTTGAGAGGAATGACACTTTTAAAAGCAGTTACACTCCACAATAATTAATTTTGAGAACATAAACACTCTCCGAAGTTGCAAAATTAGACAATTATAGAATAATATATTGTAATCATAGCAGTTTTTCAGCTCTGAAGATTTTTTTTACTCTTGAACCATATGGATGAACACTACAAAACCAATCAGCAATACAAAATGTATGCTTTACATTTTAGCTTAGACTTCTGGTGTTTGCAGAACAGTGTGTCAAACTGCTGTTCCCACAGCTGTAAAGCTTTAAGACTTAAGAAAGCATTGAACCAGAGTCTGTCTTCACATAATTGGAATGGTGCAAAGTTTTGTTTCGGGGTGTTCATTTAAAACACAAAGCTCTATCTGACAAACCCCAGGTTATTCCCCACATGATAAAAGTGCAGGATTATTCATTACTCTGTGACATATAATTAACATGATGATTGGCTCTATACACCTCATAGGCAATGAACACTTTTTTTTTTTCCTTCTAACTACCACTGTTTAAAATTGCTAGGAGGAAAAAAAAAGGTAGAGACACTGAGGGAATTTCCAAATCAAGAGGTCCTTGAGATTCCGAAACAAGCCCAAAAAATGTAACAGACGCTCTTTTCATCATAAAACATTCACAATAGCAGAGGCCCAGCTTACAGCTTTTAACTGCTGCAGCACTTGCACTTCAAGGCAGGATGCTGTGAGGCCATACAAAGGGATCCCACAGCTACTGAGCATCATGGACTAATGAATCTTTTCCCATGACAGGTACAGACCTCAGGACTGGGTTGGGTGCCAGACTGTCAGAGGAAAAGTTCAGTGAATTTGCAACAGCAAGGCCTCAGTGTGCAGGATCCTGCAACTGTCTGGAAGACTTGCCATTGTGCAGCTACCTTATACCAAATATTTTGTAAATCCCAGTGCATACCTACCTGTCACCATATGTTTCAGTCAAATCTATCTGCTATCAAAAGCATACAGAAACCAAGATGCTGTCAGTCTTCATGTTGCTTCCTGAAGACAAATATACCTGACAATCCTAAAGACAAATATATCAGACCTGAGGAAATTTTTCTTTTGTTCTTTCAAAACCTTCTTTAGTCTCTTCAGTAGTTCAATACCTTACAGGCATTTGAAGGGGATGTGGAAAAACTTTCTCCAACTCTTTTGATAGTTGCTGTTTATGGAACATAATGAAATAATTCTGACTAATTCTTAGTAATTAGTAAATAATTCCACAAATTCAATTTGAAATAAAGCATAGGACCTTGAATACATTTTCCAGTTATCCACAATGTAGCTTTCACTCCCATTTGCGAGAACCAGGTTACCACTCATTGCTGGAGCTAATGCAGAGAGATGCAACTCCCCCAGAGCAGCGCAGAACTTTTCAGTCTCTACATACTCACAGAACATAGGGACCTTCGATTTCTCACACCCTTGCCACAAGACAGCACTGGCTTTTCCTGAGTGTGAGGCCAATCTAAACTTCTACCTTTTCTTCTGCTTTGCTTGGTTTTGAAACCAAAAGCCTCAAAAGGCTTTAAAAGCAAGATTCTTCTCACCTCACTTCAAATGTCACTGTATACATGTCTCTGTATGAATCAGTCATCTGAACTGCCCCCTCAGCCAACAGAGGGAATAAAGGCTTCCAGATTACACATTTGACCTATTTTAAAGTCTAACTTAAGCAGAGATTAGTTGTGTGCTAGATGCTCCTTTTTGCTGTGCTGTCTATGAAGACAGTCTAAATGACAGATAAATCTCACCATGGCTAACCTACCTTTTAAAAGAATAGGATCCCTACAGACATATTTTTAAAGAGTTGCTGTGCAGGTCTCTCCATTAAATCCTTCTTTCAGTCTCACTGAGAAGAAGAGATCGGAGTGAAATTTTTTTAGCCAAACTTGTCCTGAAAGAAATCACAGACTTTGGTCAAGAAATAAAAAATATATCACAAAACAATGATGGTTTCTACTAATACTTTTGGTCAGAAAAATAAAACCTTTTTTTCTTATTCTCTGAAGAGAATATTTCCATTCTGATGTTTTTCTAATGAAACTTTTTGTATTCAGAGCCATGCTTTATTTTGAAATTTGCCTGCGTTTTAATCACATAACAAATGCTATTGGAATGAGCCAACCAAAAAATCAACAGCTCTAGTCATGAGCTCATGTTCCACATTTAGGATGTTGGCCTGCCACAGAACAGAATCGCCTTTGCAACTGTACCCTGCTCTCCTCCAGTACCTTACCTTGTGTCTCAGGCAGTTGTCTTTGTAAAGGTGGAAGTTTTTGGCATTGCAATTTACCTTTCACTTCAGTTTTTGGCTCATCCCTAGGGTACATCTGATGGGCACTAATCCACTCTAATTAGCCTACTGGGAAAACAACAGATAGCTTGCAAGCCTTGAAAGGCTTGTTCAGGAAAGTTGACATCTCTGGCAAAGAGTTTACTGTGTCTCCAATCAAGACAAAAGGAGAGATTGGATCACCGTAATGAACTCTAATTTTGTATTGCTCTAGAAGGATAAAAGGAGGGTGAATTAAGGCTCTGAAATCTTTTAGCAGGAGAGCAAATGAAAGCTTTAAATTATGCATTTTTTTCTGTCAAATGAATAAGCACGACTTTATAAGCATGATTTAATCCAAAAAACAGATGCACTCTTCCCTTAAGACAGAAATGTAAGCCAACTGGCTTGCATAAGCATTTTCTGTGCGTGATTATGGGACATGGCAGGTTGAAAGAACCAAGAAGCAGGATTTTGAGCCACAGCAGGAGATGCAAAGAACAGAGGTCCAAATCTTCACAGGAAATAAAAGCAGGCAAGAGAGAGAATAGTGAGGGAAGATATTCAGCAGTGTTTAATCACAGAGTTCAGGAATCAGGCTATGAATGCAGTGATGACATGTATAAGTGGCTGTCCTCTTTGTGTGATTGTGCTGCCCGAGCAGCATTGCAAGTTGTCGTGCATCATCCATAGCCATGGTTAAAATTTTTACCTAGTAGTGATTCCATTGTAATTAATAGATGTTCCCACTGCATAAGGCAGAATACTGATGAGGAATCTGAAGGGCAGACAATAGTTTAACTATCTTTCATTAAAGTCTCACTTTATGTTGAGCAAGCTGCATTCATCATGTTGCCTCTCTCAGTTTTCTATTCTTTCTGATTATCGATAAACTGCACTAATGCATTTCTACTCCAGTAGGTTTTTCTTTATTGTTTTGTGCACTGCATCTCCTGCCTTTTCAAGACAGACTACAGATAGAAGTAGGAGCCCATTACATTTTTATTTATCTTTGTTTTTGTAACAGAATGGATGCCATTCTGTGCATGTTGCAGTAACCATGTCTCCAGTTTATTAACAACTAATTACAGAATATCCTGGATATAGTTGAAAACAATTGAGTTAGATTTTATGCTAACATATTAGGGTATGCAAAAATTATTGCTGATCAAACTTTTCAATCTGTAAATGGCCTAAACAAGTCACATTTTCTATTGTCCTCATAACTGTCCAATTTTCAGCTGTGGCTCCATACAGGAGTTTTCAGACACAGTCATTTTCTCATTGATGAGAAGTTATTTTTTACAGTACCTACCAATTAGAAGATAAAATCATAGCAGCAATAATCTCATCAGGAAATGCAAAGGGATAAAAAGAGAAAAAAACCTAGCAGAAATCATTGCTTGATTTTGAATCTTTAACTTGGTGTCAGCAGTGGCTGTGGCACATAGACACTGATTTTTCTTTAAAAATTCATCACCAAACAATATTGTTCTTGCTGCCTGTTGGAGAGTTAGTGGCAAAACCCTTACTGATATCGATGGTGCAGGATCAGAACTAAGTTCCCAGCTGTCTAATCAGATTTGAAAACAGGCCTATTTGTCACCTCTCTTCACACAGAGCTCTCCCTGAATGTCTATTCTAGCTGAACCGACTGGGAGGTTATGCATATGAGCATATTTATCAAGCCAATATATATATTTTTTACCATACTGAACAGCAGTGATTGGTTATATTTTACCATTAACTGTCCATTATAAAATAAGACATTCAATTTGCTTATTTATGGAGTCAAGCTTCAGATCTTGACAGAAAATGAGTCGGAATAGGATTTATTAAACAAATATTTAGGATTTAAATGAAAGAATCTGCCTTTGGGAAAAAAAAATTCAGCTGAGATTTTACTTTTAATTTTGAATTCAGTTATCTTAAACCTCAGTATAATGAAGAAAGGATAATGTCCACAGCTAATTTTGGATTTGTGAACACATAAGATTTATAGCTTGATAAGGTACGGAGGCCAAATTTAGTCTACACTCCAGCTACACAAATGTCACTGATTCAGAGGGAACAGCAACAGTTCTCCCTTCAGATTTCTTTTAATTAGTGTTATTTTTCAGTTTTGATATTTCTATGTCACTTAATTTTGTCCTGATGTTTCTGGCTGCTCTTGAGAACTTCATGAAAATTGTGATTTTGGTGCTTGGTTAAAAAACTAAACACATGTTGACACTTTCCCTCTATTCATTCCCATGTCTCTCGCACCCAGTGGAAAGGAGGGAGGCCTGAGGAGCAGCAGATGAAGCAGGACCACAAAAAACAGGAAAGTGAGAACTGTCTGCTGCCAGCTCCCCACCAACACTCACTATAAGAGAACTAGAGCCTGTAATCCCATATACGTGCACATGCATACGGATGACTGTAATGCCACTGATGAATAGAAAAGTTTGTCTCACTCATGAAAAGACATCAGCTGCTTTTGTCTTCAAAGTCAAGATGTCCTGTTTTTAGCCTTTCTTCTGTCAGAGACACCTGATGGATCTGGACCAAATCCCACACTGATAGATCTGTAGTATTTAGCTAACTTTCCTGTAGACCATGTAAAGTTGAAAATGTTTACAGTCATTATCAAAGGTTTTAAAAGTTTTGTTAAAGTCTCTCTTTTTCCCTTTCTTAAGGAAGATACTGATATGCTGAGAGCTGTTATGAGAGAATGGAAAAGCTCAAATCCAAGTTGTAGGACAGAGGAGATGGGCTAGACGCTGTTCACAGAATGAGGACTCCTCTTTAATCCTGGCTGGATATTTACAGGTAATCACATAAATAAGAGACATGTTAACATAAATACTAACTTAACTTTAAAAAGAAAACTAGGCATCAGGTGGTTTTTTTCCATTCCAAAACAGAACTTTGAGTAATTGTCAGCTTTTGTGAATCCGCAAAGAAATTTAACTATCTCCAAAGATCTTCCAGTTATGATGTGCCACACAGTGATATACAAGACTAAACAGTAGTCTCTCACTTTCCCCCCTCCCCATTTTCATATTGTGCAACTCAAAAGCTGTAGCAAGCACTTTTTTAAAAGCAGATATTTGTTTCTCAGAACTAGTGACTAAACGTAATGTTTTTCACTAGCTACGAGTCTAAAATCAGAAACTCTGTTGAACAGAATCAACTCAAGAAAAACTTTATTTGCTATTTTCTTCTTGCTTTTAAGGACTAAAAAACCCACTGTACAACCACAATCAACTGTTTGATTTGTTTTAAAATAAAGAATATAAACATTACCGGATCATTAACTTTCTCCAAGGTTGCACAAGTACTCCGAGATGATGCTACAGAGCTTCTTTGCTGTTTAATATATTCACACAACCCTCAAGAACCATTTTTTAGAGGGATGCTGACCTACAGTGGAAAAAGGAGTTGGGGTTTCTTCTTAAAACTTGGAACATGGTGAACAGAAAAGGAAACTCTAATTTGATAGTATTATTTGTTAGTCTTAAGCAAGCCATTTCATACACTATTGAAGAGGTCCAAAAGAAATTACAGATACTTGACCATTTAAGCTATTTAAAACTCAACTAAGTAAAACATGAGAAATACACTATATGGAAAAAGTGTGCAGAGGTAATAGCAAAAGAACCAGATGTCTTTGTAGGGCTCTTCAGTCTTTAACTGTAGCATCAGTATAATAAAGAGCAACATAAAAACCAGTCACTGCTATGGCCAAGCAAGCATATATGCACTTTCAGCATAGCCAAGATATGACATTTTTAGGAACATGGAGTGCATCCATTTTGTTCCTGTGTTTGTACATTTCTGTAAGTATAGCCAGGTTTTTGCAAGGCAGAACGCAAAAAGAAAGACCAGAAGGCTGGATATGCTGAGTGTAGTCTAGCAGAATATATTGGACTATTGGTTTCCCTCCAGATGTTTTTCAACGGAACCAGTGTTTCAATGGCCAAGCTTTACTGAGCTCCGTGAAGTCAAACATAAGGTACTCTATCACATGACTCACGAAATTAAGGATAAAAGCACTGACTTAAGTGTGATTGTGATTCTGGACATATTCCTAGTGATAAATTCCTGTTGCAGAATGCGTATATTGTCAAAAGACACACAGGGGAGGCTGAATGAAGACAAGTGAAATATTACAAAAGTAAAAAAATCATGAATGTGTATTTAAAAAAAAAGGATTGTAACAATTATTGTTATTAGGAAGATTTCCACAGACACTTATAACTTCCACCTAAATCAATAGTGGCAACCTTATTAATTACTTTAATGGCCAAATTCAGGAGCCTAACTTTCTAAATTTTTTTTTAATATTATGATCTATATGATTGTCCTGTTCTGGTGACCAATAAACTACTGAAACATGTAAAAATATTGTGCCCCCCCAAAAAGAGAAAGAAACTGCTTGGTGTCACATTCTCTTCCCCTATTTTAAATTGAAAACAGGGATTCTTACAATTTCACACAGAATCTGTCCTCAGAAAGAAACTAAAAGATCAGAAAGTTGAAACAGACACCCAGACTCTTCATCTGCAGCACACTGAAAGGCAATGGAGAGAAGGAAGGAAATCATTCCTGTCCTATTGCTGCTCTGATTACTATTTATATATCACTTAGTGAAAAATTTGTCATACTTGACATAAGTTGTGACTGTATCAGACAGTGATAGTAACTGAAATACCAGCTGCTGATTCATGAGTCAGCCATGTATTTTTGTCTCTGTAGGTTACAGAGGACATAAAAAAAGCCCCCAAAACCCCATCAAACAAAAAAATCAGGTGAAAATTTTATGATAAATTAACTTCTCAGAACAAAATTGCAAAAATAGTTTCAATTAGAAAATCCCCCTCCTTGGCTTCTCCACATCTCAAAAAATATTTTTATCACAAAAAAAAAATGGAATGGCAGGTGTACCCATGAAAAAAAAAGATTGATTTCTCTCTCCTGTTCAAAACAGGAACATTCTCAAAGCCATTGCCAACCCTGTGTAAAGGATATCTGTTTCTTTCTATCACAGAACAAGAGCTAAACAGTAAGACAGAATTGATGGAGTATACCTTTTCTGAAGAAATTTCTTGCCAGTTTTACATATGCTAAGGTTCAAGAAATTAGCTTTGTTTCAATTCTCCAGAAAAAAGATTTCTGTAGAACTCCTGATAAGCTCCCATCATTCTTGTATCACACCCAGGTAACCTCAGCTAAAGGCCTTGCCACTGCTCCTTCTATAAGTCTAAACCATAGTTGCATATGATTTCACAACTGTCTCTCATTATCTTGTACCACATAAAATCCTTGGGATTAATGTGCCATACTTACTTAATTCAGTCTTTTCTTCCACTTATGGAGAAATCTAGAGCATCTACATACCAGGTTAAGGTTCCTTGGAATGTCTGAGAAGAAAGAGGATGCACATCTATAAATCATTTGAAAATGGACATGCACAGATGTTTTTAATTGACTTAAGGACATGATTCATAACAGAATATAAGAAAAAATCTAGTGACTTTATTTTGGTCTAGTGATTAACCCTCCAGCACAATCTCTGCAAGCAATCAATGTTGGGACTTAGCGTTTTAAGCACCCTGCTGACAAATTGTGTAGAATTACAAATGGCCGACACCTTCATGTCATATTAATATTTTCAAGGCAGAACCTACCAAAACAAAGAAACAAAAAATTGTATAAAGAACTAGTTTACTAGAGTTCTATCTAATTTCAAAGTTACACCCAGAATTTTAAAAATGCTTCAGACAGTATATTGCTCTGGGTAATACACTACTACTGAGACTCATGAGACTTGAAACTCTGCTTAATGTTAAAGAAGCTCAGTACTTCCTACAATAGTGTTGTTTCTCACATGACTCTGCCAAATATGACTTTTGGGCTTATGGTTCCCAAAGCAGGGGGTCTGCTTCGCAAGACTTCTTCTGGAAGTTCCAGCCAAAAACATTTACCTGTTTCTAAGGAACAGACAGGGGAAAACATAATATTTTTGTTCCTGCTGAAAAAATAATATATTAATAAGCTTTCCTTATTAATTTGGTTGTGAAACAAAGCCTGGGATTAGGCAGGGAAGTTGTTCTGTGTCAAGGATAGTCTTTCAACTACACCTGTAAAAATCCGCTATACTTGGCCCACCCAGACTCCTATCAAGAAAAAAAAAGACTCTTTAAGCAAGCCCAGCACAAACTGGAAGTTGGAATTGAACTGCAAATTTCCCTGAAGACTCCTCCTATTCTCAGCTCACTGTAACATGCAGTTGAGCAAAACATTTCCTGCAATTAAAGTATAAGAGAACTTGTAATGACACTTTTTATCCTCCGTGACACTTTGGCTTAAATCTGAAGGAGGGAAGCTGTGACTGGCTGCAGAGTCTGGAAGTGTGAGGATGGAGACCAGCTAGAGACTGAAAAGCAAAGACATTTTCTAAGAGGAGTCAGGAGTGCAACTGGGCCTGCTTGGCCAAATACCAAGAATGGAAACAAATACAGCAGGCAAGGGAAATCGCCCAATGGAAACATGTGTGGGAGCAGAGAAGGGGAGGCAACAAGATGTTGATACATCCCTTCAGTGGCAGGAACAGAGCTCCAGACTGCCAAATCGCTTTGTCATTAGGAGCAAATTTACCACTCAACTTACTCCATGATATGTAGAGATGTCTTCAGAGGTGTCTCCACCAACAATAGACGCAGCATAAGGTTGTATAAGACGTCTACCTTTCAGACAACAGGAATTATGTATGGTAAATTAGTGCCTATTGGCAAAGTTAGGCTTAGGCTACTTGAATATTTTAAAATTCTGCGGCAGGGCTAGTGAGAGAATTAAATTTCTCTGGGAAATGCACAAACCAGGTGAGACTAATACTTACTTCTATCTTGTCTCCTCCTGTAGCCATAAGCAGGTATCTAGGGAAGCATGAAGTCATATTTCCCCCAGTGCACTCTCACAGTCTCCAGTGATATGGGAAACAGGATCTTACTGATCCAAATCCAATGTCTTAGTGCCATGTCTTTCCTTTTTCTTCAGTGGGTTTACTTGATTACTTTCAGAAGCCAAGTCAGTTTTAAGCATCCACAGTGTCCCAGGCCTGAGTACTCCTTTATGTGAAGTTACTCCCTTGGGTTGGTTTTGAGCCTGCTGTTGGCCAGTTGTATTTAAAGCCCTAGTTCTTATATTAGAAGAGACAACAAGCAATCATTCCCTCTTCTGCTCCATTCTCCATCACATTTATTAGTTTACAGGCTGTTGTCCTTTTTCTTCCTAAATCATCTGCAGAATTGTATCTATTTAATCGTTTTTCACAGAAAGCCTCCTTATTGCCTTTCTCTCTTCCTCTTCTGGTCCTATATCGTCTTTAACACACACAGCAGCTCAGAACAACAATCAGTATTAAAAAACAATTATATAAATGCATATACAATGTACAAATATGACACAAAGATTTGTATTTTTCTGAATAACTCAAAATAGGTAGGTAAATGCTTGCTCCTTGCATCTGTGCCTCATATTCAGTGTTTTCATACAGGTATTACAGATGAGCTTTGAAGAAAAATTTTTCAAAGGAGAGGGAAGATAAGTGTCATTCTGGAAAAGCTCCAGAAAGAAAATATATTAAATGTATAGCCCAGGTTCATGTAGGGAGCAAAGGAAGATGATTGCTTTGACAAGAGAAACAAAGAAACAAAGTGAGCATCCAAAGTGAGAATAAGAAATTTTAATTTGGTGCCAAAAATCTTACTGAGAATATCAGTGAGGAAGGAAGTACAATTACTCAAAAGATTAACAACCATGTTCATTCTGGAGAAGTGAAATGAAGTCAGGGGCTAATAAAAAGCATGGATTGTAAAAAAGCTTTAGTGTGTTTGAGGGCACAAATATTAATACTAAAAAACAGAACTCAAGGCTCCAAATATTTAGGATATTTATGTGTGCGTGTGTGTTTTCTTTTCTTTCTCCAAACATATTCAGCATCAATCAAGACCTGGTGCAGAGGATATTGGGGTGACCTTGCCAGTAGCAAACCATTCAGCAAACAGCAACATCATATCATAAGTTTTCAAATAATAGGGAACTTTTTCAAGGTATTCAGCAAGCAGGATGAAGAAAGCGGCAGGTATCAGACACACTGAATCAAAACCTATTCAAACTGTTCTGTATTCCTGAACATTAGCCCTTACAGGCCTTGCAGTCATGCAGGACCATCATCTTAACAAGCCAAATCTTGAACAAGTAGTGCTAAAAGCATTTGAATGGGCTCTGGAGAGCCAGTATAACAACTCTTAGAGAAAGCAGATCAAGCAAAACAACAAGATTATTACAGATTCCCTAAACAGAAATTAAATGCTAGCAGAATACCTCACAACCCTGAAAAAATAATGATCTCCAAAACAGGCAGCTTTTCACCAAAAGGCTGTTTTAAATCTTCATCTGTTTTCAAGACAGTTATGTACATTTTCCGTCGCTGACAATGAGATCAGTCTTGGGTTCCAAGCGTAGGTCCAGAAGCCATTATACCAAATGACAAAAGCTGTCACACAAAAATGACACTGGAATGCCTATTCTGGGGACCAAATTTAACATCTTCTATTTGGACAAAGTATTCTGGAATATGTTAACAAGTTACCAGAAGATAAATACATTTTTGAAAGGATAGCAAACAAATAATGAATGCATCTTTTCCAATACAAATACAAAAGTTCATAAAGTTCAACTTCAGGAAATTTCAATCCGCTTACGTTACTGATCCAAAATTTAAAAAACTTTTTAGAAGTCTTGTAGAGAGGTTTGGAGAAAGTGGATGTAGCATTTCAGCTGACATTTTACTGCTACTGCAAAGGCCAGTGTTTGAGGAATGATTTACAAAAGTGCAAAGAAAGATTCGGTCACTGTTAAGACTCAGCAGAAGTTGACTACCTAATCCCACTGTGTGCATTTAGAAATCTCTCCAGATATCTAGCAACCTAGTGCTCCACACAGCAGAGGGAGCAGGACATAAAAGTCAATGGCAGCATTCTTCCTCCACAAAAACAAGCCAAATACTAAAACGACAGAGAACTGTGGGAACACATTGAAGTAAAAAAAATAAATAAATCCTTGGCACCCAACACTTACAACACAAGCTCTGATAATACACTAATACAGAAACATGGGGATGTTACTTGCATTGCTGCAAAACTAGGTGTTTTAAAGTGCATAATGTCCCTTTAAATCAGACCATACAATTTTATATAAACCTCTGCATAGAACAGAAATTAAATATACTACAGATCATGTTACATAAACTGTGTAACAGATGCTTTATATTTATTTTTTTATTCTTGTATAAGGTTTTACTCATTCTTAATCAAATGTTTATATGACTAAAATTTGGGTTAACTTGAAATTATGTGTTTTATTTGAATTTTTGAAAGCATGCAATGCCCATAGTTGTCCTGGCGGTGTTTAAAAAACTGAAGTCATTAAAATATTTTCCAGTCTAATAGGGAAGACAGCAAAGTTGAATGTGCTATATGGCAACATTTTACTACTAGATGTGCTGTTTTATCTGGCAATTAAAATCCACTGTCTTCTCACACCACATAGGAAACAATATCGATCCTTCGAGCAGGATTATATAATACAAATCAATATACATAAATAACATACACCATGAGAAAATAAAATGTCAAGAATACATCATGAAATATATCATGAAATATATTGTATATTCTGCAAGAAAATAAATTAAATGGATTAAAAGGATTAAATAGATTTTATAGATTTTAAAAGCAAGGAAGCCTGCTAGCATGAAGATTTTTAATCAGAATTTAAATGAAAAGTATCAAATTATTTAAGGCATAGATTGCAAAATGGAGCCTTCTCCCAAGTCATTTTGCCTTGAAACTTTTGAGGTCAGTGTACTTTTATAAGTTGGAAATCATCAAAGTAATGTTTCCAAGAAGTTTTTTAATAACCATTGGTACCTGATGGTGTAACACTAAGAAATTTTTTGAAGTGTCAATCTTCACTTCAAGAACTCAGCCTAAAAAGCTTATCAGTAGGCTAATTGAGCAAATGTTGGCTACATGTCACTTAAATGACAAGTAGACACCAAGGAAATAGAAGACACCATGAAGCTGTGACATTCTGTCTTCTACTGTGGGGTCTGATGCTCATTGTGAGGCTATGGTACCTTCAGCAAAGGGGCCTACACAGTAGATGTTATTTAAGCCATCTAAACTAATCATCTACTACATATTTCGCTTTGAGTTTTAGGGACCTGGACTTGTTGGCCCAGGTCAGCCAGCCTGTATTATTCTTAGCTGTTTTCTTGAGATGAACAATGAAGGGAATTCAAGCAATAATTTATTCTTAATTTTACAAATGTGACAAATTTCAGAAGAAAGAGTGCCCAAGCAAGGGAGAAGAAACTGTGCATGTGTCTGTCAGGAAGGCTGTTCATCGACTTTCCACCTCTTGTAACCAGCATGCTCCAGAGCATTTGAGTTTGTACCTCAGCTTCAAGCCTCTGAACAGCCCTGCTCCCCTTACACTTCCCAGAGACCACACCACTAAGTTGTTCTAGGTGATGTGCCCATCACAGTATTGTCTGAAATAAATTTACTTCAGCTGCAAACATAACCTTCCAACAATTTATTATTTTTAGAGACATCTTCCTCTCTAAATGTAAATGAAAGCTAGTAAAAGTAAGAAAAAAGATGATGTTGTAATGATATAGAATCATAGGTGAGTTACATCTGTCCCATACTCTTTCCAAGGATGGTATGAACGTTTCTGAAATAACCTGGTAAGTGTATCATATCATTTCAGCAGATAGAAACCCTCATCCGTTGCCAAAGTCAGTAACCATGTGGCATTTATACAACAGTACACATGGTACATGCCTGCAATCCCATGAGCGCAACAAAGAAAAAACAGAAGCTCCCAAGCTGTGAAGTTCAAATCCAGACTTCCCCCAAATTTAAAGATAGCTGAAGCCAGATATTGTTTCAACACAATAGAACGTTTGGAGCCAGCTGCAAATTTTGGCAAAATAAATGACTGTTTGTGAAATTCAAGCATTTTCATGAACTAGGTTTTGGTTTGATCCATGAGCAAGATGTGGTCTATCCACAAAAGTTCAGATATGAATTTAGGCCCAAAGTCTGGGTCGAGACTTATTTGATCTGAAGTGTGCAAAAACTGACCCTAATTTGCTCTTTGGTGCAGCTGATCCAAAGAGAAAAAAAATACACTTTGGATAAACATATTTTGCTCCTCTTTTGTAAAAGTGCACAATTGTGATATAAAAATTAGCAGTGTGACAGACTCCACAACAACCCTTAGAAAATTGTTCCAACGAAAACTAAAAATGTGCATTTTCTTTATAACCTAAATTTCTCCAGGTCACAACCTGAGGTCATTGGATCTTCTAACAGCTTTTGCTGCTAGGTTTGTGATCCCAATTTTCAAGTTTTATTCACCTTATAAGTATGTATCAGCAATGACTGAAATACTCATTAAGCTTCTTATAGCCAGACTAAAAAATGTAAACATAAATATAAAACATACCTGTTTCCTAATCCCTCCTAGATCCTGACATTTATTTTCTGATCAGCTTTTGACCATCCAACCTGAATTCTTGATACTTGGACACACTAAAGCCCAATAGCCACTGCATGAAAACCAAATAAAATGTGCTTTGAGATTCCTTTTCTTATTTGTGTACAGATCATATCAGCTCCTTTGGCCACAGCAGTAGTCCAGAAGGTAGCAATCAGTTATTACCCATTTTGATTCCCAATTCTTTATTCACTCTTTCCAAGTCGGAGATCCCTCTCTTGTAATTACAGCTGTCCCCTTGGCTAGTAGATGTAGGAAGTATTTGGCCATATTCAGACATAGTATTTGTTGCATCCAGATAACCATATGATCTAGATTTTCCTTTCTCATTAATCCCTCCCCAGTCTTTATGCCACTATTACACCATCAGTAAATCTTTTACATTTTATTCTAGTACATTAATATGGATAAATGTTATACATAATGTTAATGCTAATTAACAGGGATTAATACCTTTAGCAGATAATATCATGCTTATGATTATGGAGGAAGAGGGTATTTTCACCAGAATGAGGACAACAACATGACCTTAGAAACTTTTTAAAAATTCCAAAACCCTCAAGCAATATAATCTGCCAAGTTCTAAGGTCAGAGTCTCACTGAGGAGAAGATATGGAACAAGACAGGCACTGAGAATTTTGCAAAGTTCTCAGGTTACTTTGTCGTTCCTTTCCAATTATCCTTTTCCAACCCTCCATCCAACATTATGGGATCAAACCATGTGAAGGAATGAGTTGGAAAAGTCTGAAGGATAACTTGAAACTTCTCTTGGCCTCTGGAAAATTCTGAAATCCCTCCTATTTAATTACACCACAGCTTGTATAACACTTTGGCTCCATTTCATTCTTTGCTTTGTTTTGTTTGTGTTACTAAGAATATTTGCTTGAAAACAGGATATTTGTTTATTAAGAGTTCATCATCTCCTGATGTGTATTCTCCATTTTAAGTCATATTCCTTAACATTTATTAGCAGAAGGAGACCATAAATTCTGTTTCCTGTAAATGTGCCTAATAATAAAATGAGCAAAGAAAGTGAAGTAGAGATATTCAGAGAGAAAGAAAGAGAGAGTAAGTGAGGAGAGACTATATGATACATACTATAACTTTTCCAGGGGCAAAGGCCTAAAATGTTCCCCATGCCATGTGAACTTTTCTTTAGTATTTTTTCCACCTTTTCTTTCTCAAGCACTCACTCCTCAAATTGGGCTGACACACATGGAAGTCCTACTTTGCCACCAGAAAGCAAGCGAGTAACTATCCCTCACCCCTTTTAGTTCTACTGATTTTCTCTAAAAAGAATGACAACCTATAGGAGGAATATGCAACATGGGAAAGAAGTATTCACATCACCCACGCAAGCTGGCACCCTAGATGTGGAGCAGCAGAAGAAAAGATTTAACTGTTTGCCAAGAAAGGACTAAGCAAGCCTCAAGTACAGTCTTAGGTTTAGCTTCATACTGTCTTCTCATTTATCATTTTCCTTCAAAATATGGTTTGCATTTCCAAGATGTACTAGATTGATAGATTCTCACATGACTGAACATGTTTACAATTTTGCAGGCTTTTTTTAGCACTAAAATCTGCAAAGATCTACAAGTAATTGGCTAGAGAAAATGAGTGAGGAACTATTCTGAAGTGCTAAGCAATAGCCCAAAGCATTAACATACACAACACACACACCCAAAGGATTTCTACTTACCCTTTGCAGGATAAAAATGGAGATTACATGCAGTCGATAAACATTTTCAGGGTTAGACATTTATAAATCTGGGGACATTTCTCTTCCAAATAGGAATTGGCATATGAAAAAGATGTAAGAAAATGGGAATGATTCCACAACTCTGGCATACAGTACTATCAGTATTATATGATCATATCTTCAGAGATGTTAAGCAAACAAAACCCATCTAAAAATAGGATAAATATTGCCTTTTAGAAATCAGGTGATAAACTTCATTGGGCATTAAAATGCATCTATTTATCCTGGTCCCAGCTAGCACAAAGCCAAGGACCCACTTACAGAAGTTTAAGAGTAGTATTTTAAATGTTATCTAAGAATGAATTATTTTTATTGGTTTCACAAGAAACTGGCATGTCAGTTGTATCCCTTTCTCTTTCCTTTATCTTTCTTGAAGCATTACTTTTTCTACATAAAGTTAGATTCAAGCTGTCCTTCTAGACTCAAACCATGTATTTCCACTGATATAGGAATTCTGCAACTACACCAAATTTCTCCTCAACCTGTGGAATTTTCACATAAACAAACTGAATCCTAAAATTCTGCTATTTAAAACTCCTGCTGGTACAGGGAGCTTGACAAGAAAAAACAAGAAACTGGGCAATTACATATCACTCCAAATATATTAGTGACATTCTTGGCACCTGTTTTCATGTGATGTTTGTTGGCTTCTTTGGGTCTATCTAAAGTGTTGTGATGGACTAAAATGCAAGTAAAGTTTTTCAGCATGCTGTCTCTCACACTATCCAGTACTAAATGCAAACAACCCCATGTTAGACAAATATGAATTAACCCACTTCCTAGAAAGGTGAATTGCTAGAGATAGGCTTAAGCTCTGAAATGATGAGGCTTTTGTCTTTTTGTCCCGCTACACAAAGAAAGTATCACAATTGTCAGAAAATGAAGAGGGTTTTTTCTAATAATATGAGTATCATTCTTTTGGTTTCTTATGTGTGGAATCAACACTTTCATAAACAATCCTAGCTGATGGTCTCAGTGAAGAAAACTAAATTCTTTACTTTCTTAAAAATTACAAATACTGGGAAGTAACAGAACATAACAAAGCACAGGCTAAGTGCCTATAAAACACCTGAAACTTAAGCATATATACAACTACAATCCGTGGTCTAGACATGGGTCACGAATGTAGTTCTCCATTAAGTGGTTCTGGAGTACCCACTATTCAGTATCATGCCTACTTCTTCTGTCATGTTCAGTTAATCAAATGGTCTTGATGTGACACAAATCTCAAAGACTCTCCTGTTTGGGAGAGATGGTCTCCCACACAGGGAGACAGCACGAGGGATGAACTCCCTTTGGGAGTAAACCTAGGTAAATGGACACAGAAGGTGTTGCAGTAAATTCCAGTAGCTACCCCAGTACAGACAGCTGGGTCATCAAGACTGTGCTCTTGTTTCACAGCTTAAAATGCTTGCAAAAACCAACCTCTTCTGGAGATGAACTGTGGGATGCCTTCTCTTATTCCATTTTCTCCCTTCAGGAGGGCTGAGGACAAGACCTCTACTGACAGTTTCTTACCTTTAGTGGTCTTTCCATGCTCACTAGGACACAGGCAGAGAGGTATAAGCTAAAAGAACATGAATTGCTCAAATTTTAATCAGAGACTTGACTACCTGCCAAACCATCCCAGAGTTGGTAAGGAATCAAAAAGCCTTAAATCACATTTTAGACACAGGCTTTAAATCATTTGGACTTTACATTTATAATAAACTACATGCTTTATATTTTTATACATAAAACTCCATCAGTAACAACTCAAGCCAAACACTCGCTAAAACTAAATTATTCCCATGACTAGAAGTGCAGATTTTTTAACCGTATTAGAACAGAATTTGAACAAAAGAAGTCACAGCACTATTCCAAAATTGTAACTGGCAAATTTTAAACGCAAAAACTTGTCAGTCTCAGATACCTGCTGTGAGACTCCTAATTCCGTATTTATACTACTAAAATACAATGTACTTACTTTCAGAAGCAATGAGACTCCACAAGTTCCTCTGTGGATAGAGGTCTAAAAAACTTGAATAATCCTTATTTAGGATAATCTCAGCTTTACAACTCTTGCTATTTTCCATTGTAAGGATACAAAGTGCTATTACGTCTGATGTATCTTGTTGGGAATTTGGGACCTGCATGACTTATGTTAAATAATATTTTGATATTTCATATTTTTCTTGGACTCACCTACACATTTGCCTTGGTGCCAGAATGAAGAGAAAATTAAAAAATATTTTAAGAGATCCCAGGTTCTCAACCGATTTAAGTTATAGTCCTGAATGTTTTCTCATTACTTGACTCCAGCAAAAGGAGGCCAACATGGTTCATGCAGACATGGACGTAGGTGCCATATTTTATTTCAGAAAGATTAACAGCCGTTCTAACTAGAGAAAGCAGATTCCTTTGCACTGTGACATGAACGGCAGAGATTACAGCTATGATACAGGCCAAGATGTAAGGACACACATTTTTGTCTGGATGCTCACCCACAACCTCTGGATCAGCATCAAGTCATCAGTGTATTAAGCCCAGACCTTACAGCAGGATCTCCTTGTGCAGACTCCTATTCCTGTGTGGCATCTTATTAAGTTGAATGGGACTGTGCACTGGATAACAGTTCAGTGCAAGATCAGAGCTTTGATTGCAAGTGCTTTGTGGCAACAAGGTTGTCTAATTCTATGTTTTATAAAGTGCTGTGAACATCTATAAAGCTATATAAAAGCATAATAAATAAAGCGACAACAGAAGTAATAAAACAAATGTAAGACTAGTGGATGCAAGCAGTCAGTAGAAAAACAGCAGTGTTGGATGCAGTAACCAACTACCATATATGTAGCTACTGGAAACCATACAGGTCATATCAAACTTCAGCAGCAAAAATGTCTCTTCCATAGAGCATACTTATCCTTACATTTTGCCAGGTTTGTGTTATTTTTCTGTACCATTATGCATTGGCTAATATGTGTGTGCAATGTATCCCAGCTTCACACATATCAGCCTGTTTTAATACGTAAAACTTAATCCAGGGAGTTTGGTGGCATCCAACCCAGTTAGGATTTCCTCCTGTATATACAGTTCTCAAAGTGGCTGACAGTGCTTGACTGTAGAGGGGACAGTCAAAGAAACAGGGATGTTACTCACTGAATACCTGTTTAACCAAGGAAAATAGATTCTCGGTGATTTTATGACCTATGTATTTGCACACAATGGAAGATTTAGCAAGCAGAATGAATCTGTTTGTTTATGATGATCAGATAGAGAGAGTTTAAATTCGTCTATGAAGACCTAGTCACAACCTACCAACGTTTTTGTGAATACCCACCACTTGGATCACTAGTTCTGATCTACTCCCCCAATGCTTTTCACAATGTCAATCAAACACATAAAGAGTCAACAGCAGAAGTTCAGAAGAACCCAATGATCTCTACATACAAGTAATGAATGTGTATGTGTCTCTTCAACTGAAACCGTATTTCAGGAAAGAACTTCTAGAAGCTGGCAGAGCTCCTTTAGTTGACAGATGAGGAAACCTGAACTGGCACATGTAAGCGGGGAATGTTTGTTCTGTTTCTATTAGATATGAGACCAAGGGAGAGATTCAGATTCATACTTAGAATTTCCCAATGTCTGGAAACACTGTTCCAGTGTTTGAAGTTTTTGTCTTTGACCTCTAACTAAAATGTACATATATATCTTGAATCAGATTCTACAGAAAACTATCAAGTAAATGTTTAATGGAGAACAGAGTACATTTGATTTTATATTTTTCTACAGGTTTCTTTCCTGTATCTTGAAAACCAGTGGCAAAATAGTTATCGATAAACTTAAGGGATTTTCCTTAAGAAGGATTTTCTTCTTTAAGACAGCTTCAAGTTTCTTAATCATACCAAATCACATTAGAAAAAATGGCAATACAGATCCCAAAGTCTGAATACAAATACTTAATCTCAGAAGTCGAAGCTAGAACCCTCTAAAAACAATTGTTATTAAGGATAAGCACACATAATTATATTATCATGCAGTACAGACCAACAGGAAGATTTTTTAAGGGTGAAAATTTGCTGCTGAGGACCTAAAGTCTCCACATCAAACATCTGAGGGGCAGGACTGTGGAGCTTTCTGATTTTTTTGTTTGACTGCTTGTTTGTTAACCTTTGGACCAGTCAGGTCCCATGGCCTGAAAGCCCTATAGCAGCTGGAGTGCATTAGACGCAATGCTGGAGTGTATCTTACAGCATAGTTTCATCTGAAAGGAATCCAGTTCATCTGCTCTAAGATCACTTGCCAATGTATATCAAAGCAAGGTAAATGGGGACAACTGGGGGATTCTCTTCAAAAAAGCACTCCTGAGCTGAACTAAAACATGCAGGTAGATGCTCCCTGTGCATATTCTTTGGAAAACAGATTGCAATGTGGAGACTGGCAGAGCTCATTGACTCACAGAACCTTTTCTAGTGGTTTGCAGGGACAATGCCATCATTAGTATGGCCTTCTTATTTAAAAAAACAAACTAATAAATCATATGAATAGAAAACTAACATTATTCCTTCCCTAGAATACAGCTTTTCCACATACCAATTGATCTGGCTTCACCAACAGGTCTGCTATGTAAATGCAAACGGAAACAAGAGATAGTCCAAGCAACTATGAAAAGAATAAAATGACCAGTTACATAATCCTTCTGTTAAGTTATGATCACATTATGGAAAACTCAGAAATCTTACCCTAAGCGATTCCTACACCGTCTCCTTTCAAGCCTCCTCGCAAATGACGTGTGCTGGCTCCAGTGTTACAGCAGGAGACTACATATTTACCTCGATTTACTTAGCCTAATCAGAAAAAAAAAAAAATCTTTATATTCAAACTGATGTAATGAATTAGTCTGTCTCCCTGTAGGCATTAATGTGTAAAACCAAAGGTAACAATGAGTTTTTTTAAAATTAAAGGAAAACTGCAAATTTCTCCATACGCCCTTTTCTGTAAAATCTAAACATCTGCTTAAGATCCTGATGCAGTAACACAATATGTCTGCAGCTTTCATAGTTATGAATAAATGCGTCTTAAAACACAATACTGTAAAATCCATTCCTCCTCCACTTGCCTGCCAAATTCAGAGTTCAAAAATCTCTGACCTGGGTCCTCTAATCAGTTTCTGGCCCCCTCACCTCCCTTGAGAGTTGCAAAGGTGGAGGGAGCTGGCCACGGCCAGCACTGCTCCCTCCTCTTGGAGGAGTGTCCTCACTGGCACACGTGTGCCAGATCTAGAAACGTGTTATGCTTCCTGCTGTCAGCCCTGACAAAGGAAGAGGTGTTGGAGGAAATGGGAGACACAGTAGGACTGTGGCCAAGGCAGCATAGCTCAGGCAGGGGATCCACTTGGACGACTGAAATGTATCTGTGCAGCTCAAACCTCCTGTGAATTTTGTTTAGTAAGCAAGAATCATAAGCAGTAATGATGTCTGAAGTCAAAATTGCATTATCTGAATCCTAGAATGGTTTGGGTTGGAAGGGACCTTAAAGACCATCTTGTTCCAACGCCCCTGCCACAGCAGGGACAACTTCCACTAGACCAGGTTGCTCAAAGCCCCGTCCAACCTGGCCTTGAACACTTCCAGGGAGGGGGCAGCCACAGCTTCTCTGGGCAACCTGTGCCAGTGTCTCACCACCCTCACAGGGGAGAATTTCTTCCTCATATCTCATCTAAATCTCCCCTTTTTCAGTTTAAAACTGTTACCCCTTGTCCTATCACTCTACCCCCTGATAAAGAGTCCCTCCCCAGCTTTCCTGTAGCCCCCTTTAAGTACTGGAAGGCCGCTATAAGGTCTCCCTGGTGCCTTCTCTTCTCCAGGCTGAACAACACCAACTCTCTCAGCCTGTCCTCATAAGAGAGGTGCTCCAGCCCCATGATCATCTTTGTGGCCTCCTTTGGACCCACACCAACAGGTCCATGTCTTTCTTACATTGGCGACTCTAGAGCTGGACTCAGTACTCCAGGTGGGTCCTCACAAGAGCGGAGTAGAGGGGGACAATAACCTCCCTTGACTTGCTGGCCACACTTCTCTTGATGCAGCCCAGGATACAGTTGGCTTTTTGGGCTATGAGCATGCATTGCTGTTCCATATTCAATTTTTCATCCACCAATATCCCCAAGTCCTTCTCTGCAGAGCTGCTCTCAAACCCATTCATCGCCCAGCCTGTATTTGTGCTTGGGATTGCCCTGACCCATGTGCAGGACCTTGCATTTGGCCTCGTTGAACTTCATGACGTTCACACAGGCCCACCTCTCCAGCCTGTCCAGGTCCCTCTGGATGACATCCCTTCCTTCCAGTGTGTCAACTGCACCACGCAGCTTGGTGTCATTGGCAAACTTGCTGAGGGTGCACTCAATCCCACTGTCCTTGTCACTAACAAAGATGTTAAACAGGGCTGGTCCCAACACCAACCCCTGAGGAACACCACTCATCACTGCTTGTCACTTCAAAGAACACCTTTGATCTGTCATGCTATTGTCAAAAATACCCCCCAAACACACCATAAAGGGCTTAACAGGTATGAAAGCCCAAAAATTACTTTCAGCGTACTTAATTATATTAAAAAGAACAGTTACACCAAATAGAGCCTTGAATCCAATTAGACAGAACTATTAGCTGTATTTTAGTGTCTTTCTGCTTAGGTTACACTTTGTGAATTGAAATGAAAATCTCCTCACAACACTTATCAGACATATCCCACACATACTGTTTGTGCTACTCCCATCTCACAAATATGTAGGTGAAGGCAAAACAATACTTTGTACTTTGCTTGTGTGTACACAAGAAACAAAAAGGAAATTGAAAAAAGAATTGGATTTTAGATATTTGTGAGCTAGTCCCAGATGAAAAATCAATTTAACTCACTGTTTGTACAACAAGACAAGGACTATGGTCCTTGTTACCTGGAGCTCTGAAGTAAGTTTGTGGAACTATTTTAAAACTCTACTTTAGTTATTCATGATACCTTAATTTAGAATTGGCTTAGTCAGTGACATTTCTGTACATTATTTCATGGATCATAGTTGTGCACCAAGGTAAATGAATGGAAAGATACATTATTTAATGTTTAATATCAACACACCTTGTGAATATCAGAGTATTCAAGCAGCAGTTCTAACAAGAAACACCTTTAAGTTTGGAAGGCTTTTTAGCTGAGTCCATTTTGTTTATCTCTGATAAATTATTTCTGATTAGTTACTAAGTATGAATTATAGAGTTATCAGCTCTTCATGAAAGGGCTAACCCCCCAAACTTGATATTTTTCAAGGGGGTGGTGGTATTACTTTATTGTGTTCCACTTCATTCTCTTTTTGTTTCATTTTCTCCTGGTAGAAGACTGCCAAATATTTCAAAGCTGTTCCTGGCAAGTAGTAAAATAATTTGGACAGAGTATACTGCAATTAGAATTTTTTGGCAGGTTTCATGTTTTGGATGATGATGAGAAGAGTATCAGTTTTAGCGTACTTGTCCAGTTCGTTATTTCAGATAATTTCCTGCCACACAGCACCATTGCTACAGATTGTGTTTGCTTGAAAAAACAGCAAGGAGACGCATCCCAATTTCTATGTTTTTTAAAGTGCAGATAACATTAAATAAATCAGTTTTTCTCCCTGCATCTGTCACTCATTCAAACCTGACTCATAAAATCTTATTTTTCTCCCTAACATTCTGTGTCACAAAACTGTTTCTTACTCTCCAGAATGTAATATCATGTCACTTTTATACAAGAAAAGGCTGTAAACCACATGAACACATTTGCATTGCTGTCATTAGAGGCCAAATTCAATTATTTCCTCTTTTCTTTGGCTTTGGCACCACAAAAATCCATGTACACCCCACTAAGACAATTTTTTTTGTGTGGCGGGGGGGGGTAAGAATGAGGGTTGTGACCTTATACAGTTTTCTGCACTCCAGACAGAAGTCATACAACGTTTTGATTGGATTCTGTTCTAAATTTATGTCAGCACTTCCTTTATAAATCCTTATTTGGATATGGATTATAAACTGTTTGTAAAAAAATCCATCCTAGACTAGAAGTCTATTTTGCTGGGGTGGGGGGTGTTAAGTACAAAACTTGATGATCTGGTCTTTCTAGACCCTAAGATTACAAACAAAACACACCTTGTGAGAGTTCAGAAACGTTTTACTAGTCAAAGACTTGTTTTCTTTATGCTGTACAGTTAAAGTATTAGGCAAGCTGTTTGCTGGAGTTTTTATTTCCCCTACATAGCTTTTCCAATAAAAACTTCCAATGAAACCATCAGTAACAGACCACAATGCAAGACATGCCATTATACATATTTCTCCCCCTGCTAGGAAAAGTCCTAATGGTTTGTGTTATTCTTCCTCACAGAGTTATCACCTTCTGAGAAAAAAAAACTCATAAAACTAAATCAGGGTCAGAGAGCACTGAGGTGGAAAAGGGGCCAAGATCCATGACCTCATGGTCAGGGAGAGTTGCTTTTCTTAAACTTTCTGTCTACATTGTGGTATTTCACAATAAAATAAAATTGCATTTTTACCTGTCACTGTAGACAACATTGCTTAGGAATCAGCACCTGGCTTGCCAGCATCTTCAGTTCCTCATGACCTTCTCAAACATGTCATAATTCTTTCTGCAGGTGGAGCTGTACTGAATAGACCTTCATAATAAGGTTAGGAATAAATGAGAGTATTAAAAATGTAGCTTTTTCCTTCTCCTTTGTTCTCCTGTCCTCAGAAAGCATGCATTTGTTTTCTGAAGGCAAAACTTGGACTGTTAACCATCATAACCAGTAATTTCTCCAAAATCGCCTTCTTGCCAATGATGTCACATTGCAGAGCAACCCAAGAAAGCAAGCTGGACTTTCTCAGTGCCCTTCTCCTTAGTCACAGAGTAGCTTTGCTGTTTGTGTATCTGTCCCCCACACACTATTAAGCACCATTAGTATGTTTGAGGAAAATTTACATAGCCCTCACCGCGAGTTGCATATTCCCTACTCACCAAAATGTGTTTGACAGACAGCATGGCAATACACAGAAGTCACGTGCAACACCTCCAATATTGACCAACTGCCTCTGTGAGCCCTCAAAGAGAAGGAGAACAAGCACATCTTAGCAATTTGAAAAATTCAAAGTTAGTAATAACTTTAGGGACAAAAGTCAGACAAAAGTCCATTATGGAAAACACTATGGAAAGCTGACACTGATCAAGATGTAGTTTTATAAGAAACGAGAAGAAAAACCCACAAGAATGCATAACGCTGTTCACATAATTGCATTGAGTTTAGCTTTGTGGAAGCACCACACTAGAGTCATGTGTTGCAGGGAGAGCCATCCATGCAGTCCTTGGCAGTGGTGTTTTCATGATTATCATAAATAAATTGATATGAGTGTTCCTGGCAACGTTGGTGGCTGAGTACTGCAGAAGCTGGATAACACTTCACTGATGATTTGCAGAAACCCTTGTATGTTTATATCTTAAGCAGACCATCAAATCCAAGAAACGCTTTGGTCAGTTTAATAATTATCCTGGGAAGCAAAGTAGCGCTGCCATTATCAAGGATGCTAGCTTCTGCTTAATGACTTAAATTAGCTTTCATTCTTTGGGTGACAGATGTGCTTGAACATTATGCAGAATACATGACTTCCATAATGGGATCGTGACTTGTTATTGATCTCTCTTGCTTTCATCACCACATCCACATCAGCTATTTATGTCGATCTCAATAACTGGTTATACGTATGTATATCTGCAGTGGCTATAGGAGGACTTACTATTTCAAGAAAGCTTGTGAATCTTGCTCATTGTATTCTGCATTTTCTGTTTTGTCAACTCTATTTCACAGTATTTGCTTCTTAAGGTAAAAAAACATTTTCTTTAAAGCTATTGAATATTAACACAGTTCTTCATTAAAACTCACAGATTCTATTTGTTGACCTTCTGTCAGGGAGTGGTTTCCTTTAACAGTATTCAGATCTTAGGGAGCTGGTGGAATCTTAGATTTCAAATTAGCACCATCACATACAATCAGTAGGAAAAAAATCCACATATTTAAAGTAGGTACATTCATAAGGAATAAACAGCAAAAGTTTAAATATGCATGGACATACTTTTCATTTCCCACTGAAAACATCAGTCGTAGCTAGACACCGCAGAATGCAGAGAAACTAAAAAAAAAAAAAAAAACCAAAAGAACATCAGATGAATTACATAACTTTCATCCATGTCTTCAGCTTTCTTTTTTAAATGAGGATAAGCCAGGCTCTTAATGAAATCCATGAGATTTACCTGTCAGAGACATGAAAGGATCTGGGCCTCAGTTGTCTGCACAGTTTCAGCTCCTGATGTTTCACTTTTTCCTTCTTACAATATATTGATAAACAGAGTAATATAGAGAACTGAAATTGCAGCATTTCTAAAAGGTTTTCTCTTTTCTTCTGTTTCCTTAAAACCCAAGACCAAGTACATAATTAAAACAATTAAACTCTTCTGTATTTTTACTAAAGAAAAGAATCCCTCACACACATAGCCAGTCACTAATAGGAATTGGAAGCATAAATCACAAACAATGGTGCATCCCCCAAGAAGAGTAATTCTCCAGACTGAAGATTAAGTCAAAACTGTAGCTTCCTCCACTAAATGAAGGAAAAGCATGCTTTTCCTTTGTTTTATTTCATAGGCATGTAAATTACAGAGGTCATTTCTAGTGCTCACTTCATGCTTCAAGGAAAAGAATTTTGCTCTGTACAGAGTATTCCACACTCAGCATACTGAATCTAGCAAAAGCAGAGAACAAAAAAACCCATAATCTTAATGACTACAAATAGAAACAGAAAATAAATGGAGAAAAATTTTAGAGACTGTTGCACAGCTGGGGGCACAAAATATCCACTTACTGTTGCAAAATAAACAACAGAGCACATGAAGACAGGTTATACCTGAAAGCAAATTACTTACACACTTTAAAATTTACAAACTAGAATGGGCATACACTAGGTGAGGTCTATAGCTGGTACAAATAAGCAATCAAGTTCACATGCTCTAAGGATTTGTCCCTCAGAGATGCTTGTACCAACATATCCGCATTCTTTATCTTCGTGCCTTTTTTCATACTTTGCTGTTAGATTACAGAGGGCTAAGTAAACTGGTCACAGAGAAATCAAATCCATCCCTGCATCAGTGCCATCATAGCCTGCTAAATCAAACACACAAGATACCATGTATTTTAGTATCTCATCTGTGTGATGACACTGGTGTTACATTATACTTAAGTTGTGCTAAGAGATGTACAGAGAAATGAGACAAATGCTGGTTCACTGAACTCAGCAACATCAACAAAACCTGGCATCAAACCCAAACTGGGTCAAAAGCAAACTTTCATATTGAAGGGGGCGGATAAATGATTAGTCATCTGTCTATTGAAAGAGATGACAAAGTAGTCTACTGTAGATGACCTTTGCTCGGTCGCTGTAATTCTGAAACAATGTGTCTTTATTTAGCTAAAAAAAGTACATAGTTCTGGCCATAAAACCGTGTTTCCCAGGAATAGCTTTTTTTTCTGCCCCAGATTAATATTTTCGGATGGAATCTGGTTTAATTTCCAAGGCTGGCAGGAGTTACCTCAACATGGTCCTTGTTCTATCCACTGGATAATACAGGTCTGCATTTTTTAGGGTCAGAGAGAGGCACTTTAGTGAAGGTATACCAGAACACACTACACTTCCTCCCGTCTCCAGTCTCAAATCATGATCTGTCTCTCTTGCACTTTAAAGCAACAGGATCCTATCTTAATCCTTCAAAAATTGACAGAGATGAAATTTTTCTCCACCGGGTTCGGTTCACTACAATTTTTTAGCTAGTCTGTCCATGTTCAACATCATTGCCTCTGCCTACATCAATTAGCATGTGAGCACACTGTAACAGCGCGTGTCCTCTCCTTCATACTCCATCCAGAGGGAGATGCATGTGGCAGAAGATCAAAGAAATGCACCTATGTGTTAAGATTTACAATCTCCTTAGCTCCTGAGGGAGTCTAGCCCAAGACCAGTCTTGCATGCAAGTACTTTTAATGCATTTTATAGAGCAGCAGTACCCAACACTTTTGGCAAAGGACCAAACATAGTTGTGTCTGGTTCTAGACTCCTTGTAGACTATGGTATCAAATCCAGTGACACTGTTTAAGAGGGTACATGTTAAAATGTCCAAAGAGGAATGTAAAGTAAAATGTGTAGGCTCCATATACAACTTTGTTTCCCAACAGGCAAGGATGTAAATATGTCTGGCTTGTGAGCAGTTGTAAAGAATGGCCCAGGATCAGGAACCTGAAGTCCACTATGTCCCAATGCCTGCTATTTTCTAATGGCTGGCTGTAAGTCTTCAAAAAACACCTCACCCTCAATAGGGATTAACTGAAGATTAGTCTTTCTGAACCAAGACAGAGAAATACCTACTGAATATCCCCAGTAACTGCAACAGACTAATGTGAAGTTGCAGACCTTGGAAAAAAAATACTGGATTGAGTAGAAGAAAAACTACAGAATGCTCTCCAGTAGACCCTGTGTACCATGGGCTTTACAACTAACCAGGCCTTTCAATAAACATACTCGATTCAGTAACCACAGCGGTCCCAGTAGCTACCATCCCACTGCTGGAGTAAGAAATTGTAAGGTGCACTCAAGGCTGCCTCGCAGTAAAAGGAGGTAGCCTACTCTCTGCTTCAAGCAAACTACAAGATCCTCTTTCCAAAACAGTGGATGAACTGACTTTTGCTGAACAGGGAATAAAGAAAGCATTTTTCTCTGCTCACATGTGGGTAGGAGGAGGCTGGAGAAGTTCAGATATTTTGCAGGCAGCATTTTAGGTGGAAGAGAAAAAATGGAAATCAGGACCTTTATGCCTCTCTGTGTCCTCAGTCTATTCTACCTACTGCCTTAACATTAGCTTTTGCATTAACTCCCCTGCTTAGCTGGATAAAGATCAGAGCTGACAGGACAGAGACTGCTAATGTGGACTTTCCCCTTCACATCATTCTGCAGTAGCACAAAGGTGCTGGGAACAGGGATGTGGACACTGTGCTGGAGAGATATGTGGGGTAAGACACAGCTGCTTCACCCTACAGAGCACTCTTCTGCAATAACAAAGAGAACCTTTCTGTGACAGATGTACAGAGATGCTTGGGCCAGTTAGCAACTCCTGGAGTTACCCCCTTTTCAGGGTGTTTATGGATTCTGGATGCCAGGTTGGCATCAGCTATAGCCAGTTGAAGTAAACTGAGCTAAGAACATCCTTTAGAAGAATGAAAAAGGAGTAATCTCATGGTGCTGTGTTCTGGGGCTCAAAGCACTCTTCTGTAGCATCTCTGCTCCATTGTGGCCCTGTTCTGACCAGAGCTCGTGAGCTCTGTGAAGTTGAAAACTCCCTGTAATTGTAAGCCTGAGCAACAGATGATTTTATTTGATTTACATCGCATAATAAAAAGACACTGAGCCAGATTAGATATCTTAATTTACAAACAAGAAATGAGATCATTTGACCCAGAAATCTTTGCTTAAAAGTTTGTCTAAGTAAAACATATGGAATATGTACATAAACATAAAAAATGCTTTCCCATGTGTTCTCAAAGGCGTTTCACAAATATGTACTTTTTTCACACAAATGCTGTACTCATCTGAGCTTGCATAAATAAAATTGGTAATGTTTGAAAGGTACCTGCAGGTGTCTGGGAGGGTTGTTAGTTCTTTTGTAATTTCCACAGGTGTACCTTAAGCACGAATTTTTGCAAGTCTGTTTAGCCTGGATATATTTATTTACAACCAGAAAACCTCTGAGCAATGCAGACAATGGAAGCTCTTTCCACATTTGGAGAAAATTATGGGTTTGGTTTGTTTTATGAGAAAACGGTTAATCTGAAGTTTCTTTCAGGTGTTTCTATTTCCTAGCAAAAAATATTCCCTATCTTGCAATGTACCTCACTGAGAGAACATGCAGAACTAGAGAACAGCTCTCTATTATGCTTATGAATTATCTGAAAACATACTGAAAGTTATTACATTTTTTGCTATCTGAAATGATTTAATGGTCACCCACAAATTGTGCAACTGGTTACCTAATATACATCATGTGACTTTCTCTTCCTTGATTAGATTAAGCAAATCTGAGCCAGGGGCTCAAAATGTGCTTTTCATGAGTGTTCTTATGAACAAAAAGGTACTTTCACTAATATTCACAGAAGGAAAATAAAAGCCCCAGGTCAGGAAATCACTAAAGCATGTGTTTAATTCCACCCCTCCTTAAGAAAGGAGTTACGCATACACTTAAGTTGCATTGCTTAACTGCTGTCTGAACCAGAACCAGAGAGGCAGCCACAGTTCAATCCTTTTTAAACCCTAAAGATGGTTTAAAGAGAATGAAGACTTCTGATTTATTTCAACAATCATGTCCTTTTATAAGTAACTAATTTTGCATTTTTCTAACCTCTAATAGTTTGTATTAATATTGGCTTTCAGCCCTCTGTCCTTAAATTCTTGTGCCCTTGTCTGTTCAAAATACATTTAATAGAATAGCCTCCATATGTCCAAATACACAAAATTTGTGTTTTAAAGCTAGATCCAAGAGTAATTGAAGTTAATGGAAAGATTTAATTGATTTCAATGAGAGCTGGATGAAGAACTGATAGTTTAACTCTGGACACTCTCTTTTGAACATTCTCACTAAGGTGCTGATCCAACTCCCAGTGAAGTCAATGGAAGGATCTGTGTTGGGATTTGGATCATACCTCTGTTCTTCTTGGAGTCAAATCCCTTTTGTCAATATGCACACGCACAAAAACACAGATCTAAATGAAAACAAATGTTTGGCAACTGGTGACAGAAAGTCCAAATCTGTATCTGTGTATTTGGGCCAAACCAAAACTGTTACGCTTGACAAAAACATCATTATGCTAATCTGGTTTTGGTTTTTGCTTACTAGTAATTGTTTGGTGAATATAAATCTAACTTCTCATATTTTATTTTTTGCATAAATGTATTTTACTGTCACTGTAGACAGTAAAATGAGAGGGATTTCTACGCAAAATTCTATGTTCAGACTTGTCATAACTTTGACAAAAATAATCCTCTCAGACTAGAACTTTCCATGCTTGGTCTCCATCAAGAGCAATTCTGTTTTTGCCAAGTATGAAGAAATTTGCTTCAGCTCCTTCTTAGTTTCCAAAATACAAAAGGTTTCTCATTTAGGATCCATCCTACACTCAAAACAAAAGGGATGTGGGCTGGATTCCCAGAGGTGCGGTGCTCATGCAGTTCTCATTGGCTTTAGTGTTTCTAAAATCAGCTTCTGTGTTTTTAAAACACGAATAACAAGGGGATAAGGGAATACCGACTTGGACATAACGAGCCAAATAGAGCCTTGGCTAGTATGGTTGTAGGGAGTAAAGATGTTGCTGATTGCTTCATCTGCTGAAAGTTTGTGTTATGTGCTATATATGTCATGCTATGTGCTAACATAGCAGCTTTCATGGTAGCATACAAGGACAAGAGCAAGGTAGACATCAGGGGGACGATGAAGAGATGAAAAAGAATGTAAATCTTGCAAACACTTGCAGATCTGTGTGTTCAAAACACCTTCAGCAGCCTTTTCTTCTGCTATCTGGACAAAAAGTTTCATAATTTATGTGGCTAACAACTCAGAGCAATCCATAACCATAAATAGACTGATTTTCAAAACCCAGTGACAAACTAATTGGTTCAGCCCCTTGCATCTTTTCTAGAATGGTGCAGCAGACACCCTTCCATTTTAGGCTAAGATGATCCTTTCTGTGTTGTTACCCCTCTAAGTACCGGCTCAGACTACTAATTAAATGTTGAGGTCATTCTGGAGTTACTCAGCCAGTGTTCTCCAAGACATTGTGCTGCTGTGATTTTTACTGCATGAAGGAAATACCATCAGTTTATTTACCTTACCATGTTCTCAAGGTATCAGGTAGCCACCTTTAAAGTACTTCCATGTCATCTTATGGTGATAAGGACATGGGAAATACCTAGCTATTGAAAAGTAGTACCTAGACACTAAAAATCAGTGAACAAGCTCCAGAAAAATACAGTGAGATTGTCCTAGTAAGAATCCAATCCCTATGGTTTGAAAATGGTTTGTTTTATTTAACTCATCAGCAAGGTAACACAGAAAAGCTTTTCGTCATTCATCCTCTGGCTGACATAGTCATATTTCTCTCAACAGGTCTATTTGGTGAAGCAAAAGGGTTTGGGTTTTCTGTGTGTTTTGCCTGGATTTCTTTGTTTGTTTGTTTTAAAAACAAAGACAAAAGATTGCGGAGCCTGGAAAATATTTGAAATAATAATTACCAAACTATAAAATTGCAATGAGAATTTGAAACTTTATTAAAAGGTAACAGATGACCAAGAAGCTGTTTAGTAAATGGATACTTCTTAAAATATAGGGAAGTTACAAAACTACTTTAACTATAGAAGAAACACAACATTAACAGAGTAGCGAGGTAGAAGAAGGTAAGGCAAATGGATAGTACCAGTGAAGACACCAGTAGATGGGACTGGAAGAATTATAATTCCATACAGGTTCTCCTCTAAACTGCGCAATCCAATTAATTTCTGATTTATTTTTTCTGCTCCAGTTATCAAACATTGGCCCCTCCTCTATTTTTCTCTTTACCACAGTAGGACTTTATCTCAGTCAGGATTTCAAGACATCATTGTAGTAAGAAGTTGATGATGGAAAGACTAAAGTGACTGACAATCAAGCCCATAACTTGGGAGCAAAAGAGTCAGTCAAGAGAAGGAATGCCACTACCTGGGACAGAAGACAGAATAGAATAGTTCAGTTGGAAGGCACCTGCAACGATCATCTAGTCCAACTGCATAGGTGACAGTGATTTGAAGGGTATCTGCAGCTAAGAAGAGAAAATAATACAGATCATACAAAAATTCTGTAGTTTGAGTAGCTACTTACAATTTATGGAAGAAAACTGGGTCCTTAAAACAGCTCACCAGCCTGCTGTGGTGTTTACCTAAGCTTTTGCTTGTTTTATAGGCCTTGCTACTGCTTCTAATACCATAAAGTAAACAAATTAAAATAAACGAAAAGAGAATACATAACTTCCCCTAGCAATAAATAGGTTGTGAATTAAAGAACAGCAGTAGCTACTTTCAAATGGCTAGAACAGTAAATGCAAACATGCTGTAACAGTCCCAGGGGATGACAGATGCCGAAATGTCTGGATGATCTGCTCATTCATCTCCAGGCAGGTACTGACAACAGCTCCTCTCTAAAGCAGAGGCTGCATATTCTGCTGACACCTTATTTAACATTCACATCAGACAACTGAAATCCCACAAGGATGTCTGTGCCACACAGTCTCAAGACCAGAGGATGATTTTAAGGCATTTCTCCAATGCCCAATTTATAAAAGGTGGCAAAATCTTGACATAAATAAAGGATGTCCTTTCAAATACATCTGTACGCTTGGTTGCCAAAGTTGTGCTCAGATTTGTAGTTTTTCCAGACTGATCACTTGTCTCAAAAAGCCAAAAATATATCATCGGGGGAAAACAAAAGGAAAGCCTTTTTCCAGAAACAGTTGTTCTGGAAAGGGTACATTATCACCATAAAGAGAATCCACACTTTATTTTTCTCAAATCTTGATTAACTTGATCACCTTCTACTAAATCTCCTATCATCTACTGAATCAGGTGTATAACATTAACCTATCTCCTAAATTAAGTCTGAAAATAGTTTTCTGTACCTACTACACATTCAAGAGCTAATTCACAAACAGACATTAGAACTCAATATATTTCTTGAGGAACCAGCATCATTCTTCGTATTTAACCCTGCTACCTATGCCTCTCTATGGGCTAAATTGCACAAAATTCTGTGGGAGGAAGATTTAAGTCCTGAGCCACAGTCTCACAGCACTGAAGGGGCCCGTCTTTGAAAGAATGAGATTAAGCACATAATCTGTCTGAGAAAGTTCAGATTGGTAAACTTGGCAGGACAAAAGGACAAGTCTTCAAACTGCTTTACTTAGCAAGATTTGGAAGAAATGCGCCGACTGTACATTCTCTACCCTCATTATATTCTTGGAGTTTTGACTTCCTCTGTTGCTCCCTAGCCACAGATAGGTATCTAAACATAGGGGAGGCAGACTGTTTTCACAGCTGCTATTACCGTGCTATACCTATGTACTGTAGGCCACACAGGGGGAGCACAGTCACTTGACTATTAAAATAATAAGATGTCATTTAAATCAATGGGGTTTAATTGTGCTCCTTAACATTCAGTACTGCACCTAGAAAAAAAGTTGCTAGGAAAAGGAGAGTAGGTAGATTTCTTTGGGGGAATCAGAGCAGAAAAGAATGCGATCTTTTGAAACCACCAACACTTGGCAGCTCTTTGTCTGTACTTGACAGCGTATATATAGCTCTGTGTTTCAGAATGTATCAATGCCTTCCAAACTCTAAGCACCTGGTAGGGTAAAATGGCACCTCAGGAACAGTTTTTTTCTCTTCTAAATAATCACTAAGAAGATAAATATATGAGGCCAAACTCTATTTCAATTGTTTCAAATTGGAGATATCACCCCCTTCCCAACAAAATACTGCACTTAGAACATCTGTATTTCAATTGAGGAACAAACTACCTATATTTGATATAGGCCTCAGTATATTTCTAGCACATCCAAAGTCTTGCTTTGCTATCTTATGCTGGCTCATGCTGGCCAATGTCATTGTCCAGTAGCCTAAAAAAATAATTTTGTTCCCTTTATTTATAGAGGGGCAGGTTAGCATCACAAAAATGATCCTGTAATTGGTAATGTTGGCAGCGCCAGAAGAGGAGTCAAGGATTTTGAAACGCTTAAGAAGTTATTGTCGAAATCTGCAACCTCTGGAAATTCATGTAGGTCCATTACAATGAATGGAGTTTTGCCAATAGGCCAACTGATGACCTGGCTGTTAAAACAAAAGAAACCCAGCCTCGATAGTTCTTTTATTGTTCTGATTCTTTCTTGTGCAGATTTAGAAAATGTAAGACAACTGCTTAAAATAGCTTCACCATTTATTATTCCAGGAGCAATGTTTTCTTAATAATACAGGCAAAATGTGTCTGGAATTTAGAAACACAGTGTATTTTCCAACAACACACCAGCCAATCAAAAAAGCTACATTCCATACCCAGAACAAAAAATCATGGCTGTTAGAAAACAAGAAAAAGCAAATCATAAAAAAAGAAAATACTGCTAAGGCTAAAAATCTATAAAGTAACACTGACCTTTTTATATACCTCATAAACAGCACAGAGAAATTCCTGCTTCTGCCAAGCACTCCAGTTTGCAATGACATTCCAAATTTTCATTAGCACAGTAACCGTTCTGACTGATAGCCAGTGGCTCAAACTGGTTCCTCAGTCTTGCTTCTGGGGAAAAAAAACCCTAAAAATCCCACCCCCACGGGTTTATTTTATATCACTATGACACCTCTAGCTGGTGAAGCAGCAACAAGTGACACAGTTAGATCTGAGACGTGTCCAAAGAAGCTGAGGCTCCAACACAGATTTTGGAAAAGACTGTCTTACGAATTAGCCCTTTCCTCAAAACTGAATGCCCCAACAGCAGCCACTTACCTTCCAAACTGAATGGCACCTATAAGGCCGTTAGTGATTTAACCCCACCATCTTCCCAGACTTCAACAAATCCAGTGGCAAAACAAATAAAGGCTCCTTTTCACTTCTTTTTTTTTCAAGTCAAACCTAGTGAAGAGCAGCACAAGGAGGCAGGATGTTTGGTTCTGCAACACATTTCCTCCTTAGAAACACTGAAGTCGGAAAGGCCTCTGGGTTACTGAATCCACTTGCTTCTTATCACAGGCAACCATGTCATAAAATACTTTTTCATAACCTATTTCTAACCCATCTTAAAAGTAAATGGAGGAGAATATTTAATTTTTACCATACCAATGATAGCACTGAACCCCACGCTTCCCAGGAAACATAGAAGTTTCTCCAATGAAGTTTTCTATTGCCGAACCTCTGTGGTAGGCTCCAAATTCATGGTCACCAATGACAAAACACTTCACCTTCTCACTGTTTTTTCTGATTGGTTATACCACATGAGCCTCTGGATTTGGGGGGGGGTCTATTTTTCCCTCCAAGACTTAAGTTATCTAATAGTTATATAGATTAATAACATTGAATATCTCTGATCAGTAACAGTTCAGGCCCTGACTCAGGAAAGTATTAGTCATATTAACTTTAAACCTTGTTTAAGGTGCTTCAGAGCTGGTACCTCTTGTTAGAAAAACACATGCATGGCATGGCAAACAAGGACAGTATATTAAAGATCATTTTGAGAATAACTTGAAGAACAAATGTGTCTGTGTGTACGGGGATAACCTGATTATTCTTAGAAGACTGCAGTGAAATATCTGAAGGTTTAAACTGTATGTTAATCATACCTTTTTTTTCCCACAGTTCAACTGCATTTAAAAATTTCTCAATTTGTCTACCATGACATGAAAACAAAATGCCATAGAAAGACTTTTAGTTTCTTAGTAATATACTAGAGGAATTTATGGGTAGCATAGGTGAGAGATGAAAAAGCACTGACTGTATGAGACTGAAAGTTGGATTCTGATTTTACTAATCCCAAAATTCAAGATCATTTGATCTAGGACTTTCAACCAATAAGCAGATAATAGCTTCCAAATATCTACAGTCTCAGTTTTGGAGATGATGGCAATTACTTCATTATCTCATGAGACATTTTGGTATGTGAGATGTTCCAGAGCAAGAAAAGTATTTGGTAGCTACCACTGATGCTGTTCATGTTGGGATACAAGAGTGTGCTAGAATGATCAGTACTAAAACAAAATAGGAACAAGACATTATTCCTTCATTCTCTTTCTAATGTAAAAAAAAAAAAAAAAACCCACCCAAAAACAAACAAACCAACCAACCCCACAACATGGGGAAGAGGGACAGAGAGGGAGAGGAAATGAAAAACCCGTTAGTTCAATGCTTTTCCAGTTCTTGTCCCTGTAATATATAGATGGAAAACAAATTTGCTTAAGGGGGCTTTGGCTTGGTGTATGATATTTAGGTGTCACAATAAAGTCTACTAAATCCTCACCAAATATTGTTTCAGCTGCTTAGGAGTACACTTTGCAGTCACATAATGTTGAAGGTAACTGATTCCTCATCAGAAATGTTCAACACCTCATGGGTCTGGGTTCTATTACAAGAGAAACAGTTTAAAGGAACTGGAAGTGAAAATAATCTTTGTAGCAGATGATGTAGACAACATAAGCTCATTGTCAGAAAATACTGGAAATTAATGAAAGCAAAACTGTTCCATTGTATAAAGTGTGCTAAAGGACAGTAAAGATTATGCCAGAAGACAGAGAACGGCACTTACAAAACACTGAAAAAAGGAATTACCAAATTGAGTTGAAAGGTGCAGCTTTGAAGGGAAGAACTTCATCTATAGGACTATTAAGAAAAAAAGCATTCAATCCATAATACCATATAAATTTATTCTAGTCAGCAATCTATTTTAACAATTCCATATGACTCAGTAGTGGAATAATTCCTAAAATGTGTTTAAATATGCAAAATGTTATTATTCTAATATTAAATACAATTACAATTACTTGTTTCCTCAGTTCTTTCTTTCACAAGGGCAGTCATAATCAATCAAGCCCCAAATTTGGCATATGTCTGTATGTAACTTTATTATTTAATTCCACACTCATAAAATTCACAAAGAATAAACCTGATGAAGTACACATGCATTTTAATAAGTAGAAGGGACAAATGAATTCATTGTCTATTGAAACAGTTTTATAATATCAAAACACATGTTGAATGAAGCTGCAAGCTATTAAAACAAATCATACAGGCTTTAATTACAATCTAAATCTGCATTATTAAAGTAATAAAATGACCCTAAAATAAATATTATGGAAGTCATGTTGTCCCTACAAATGAACACAGCATGAGAGAGTGATACAATAAAACACCCTAACATTAACATGCCGTATGTACCACTGTGGCTTCCCACAGAGCTAAAACAACAAGACGTAACTCTCTTCTTCCATAGCTGTGGGCAAAATTCTCCTCTTCCTTAATTTGTCTTTGTTGGCCACTTCACCAGATTTGCAGAATTCCCAGTAACAGGAACCATGGGTGCAGATGGGTGCAACACTACCACACAAGGAGTGGACCACTAACACAAAACACAGGACCAGTGCTACCAGTCTGTTCAGACTTTCTGTACACATTCGTCTTCCTGTCTGCAGGCTCCCCAATTCTAAAATATTTAAGTCAATCTTCCAAGGAGGGGGGGTGGGGTGGGGTGTGTTATGTACTCCCTTACCTCAGGGTGATGAATACTCACGCCCTGCTAGGTGCCGCGTGCTTTCCAACTCCTGCCCTTAACGCTGGCAGTGTGTTACAGTGCCTTCTGCAACCAAGGTGAGCTGTCCCTGCCCACCCCATGTCGAGGTGATGGAGCTTGTGCAGGGCAGTGCGATCCTGTGAGGCCCTGCTTCCTCCCCGGCCTCACACTCCCCGGAGAAAGCATATTTGCCCAGGGTCCCTGGAGATCTCCAGTTCTGGGGGATGTCAAGGCGCAGAGATGTCAGGAACCAGATGCGGCAATACAGAGATAGGGACTAACTCAGCTTCACTGCAAAAATAGTCCCAGTTTAAACAATAAATTTTGGCATTACTGTGTGGCAGCAAATTACAATGCAGGAGTCATTCTTGAGATTATCCATGCAAAGAACATTATTCATATGACATTTACATATGAGAATTTGGAGGGTCAGCCATAAGTGTGTTTTTTTTCTTCTGGGCAAGCACTGATCTCCAAATACACGATCTGATATTATTTCTTAAAATAATCTGCTCTTTTAGAATACTTGATACGTGATCATGACATTTATGATCTGTTGCAGAGCCTATACTGAAGTCTAGAAACATTTTAACCACAGTATTTGCTGCCATTTCCTAAATCATCACATCCCACATTGATTCTGACAATGGAAGAAAGGATGACATGGGCACTGAAATAGCTGAATTTGAACAGAAGACTACAGTTCTTGCTTAACCATGTATTTTCCAGGGACTGTGAGGTAAAACAGATACAGGACTCCTTTCCTCTTCTCTGTAACCCAGACTGGGAGATATCCAAATCCTTCAGTCCAATTCAAGCTGATGAGAACAACTCCTCAGTAGGGTCCCTTTACACATAAATACTCACAGGTCTCTTCTGCCAAACTCCACAGGCCACCAGCTATGTCACTGGGGTCAGTCACATCAGCTTCCATGCCTGCAGCCACTCCCAATAATCATCTCCTATAGAGCTACCTCAGAATTTTGCCAAAGTCCCCTATGCAATCGTCAAAAAAAAAGCGCATCTATCATCAAGCAAAGTGCACACCGAGCTACAATTACCCTGCAATATAAGCTCTAAGAGAGAGATTTCTGACTTCTCTGTGGTTACTCACCCTACAAGGGTGAATATATGAAAAGCAGATGAGAAAATGAACATATATCCTCTCTATCATAAAAAATTAGTTTTAAGCAGACATTAGGCCCCTTAGCCTTGTTGAACACATAGCAGAGGTCACCAGGGTTTTCTGCCATATTATAGTATAGAAAATGTGTTCAGACTCTAGTAAAACAGGAAGGTGTTCATAGTTTCTGCATTAAGTACTGCAGTCTTAGATGCTAATTCTTTGAATTATGTTGAGCTACAACTGAGATCGGTAGGACACTATGCACCCATTGTAGACCATTATTCTTCAGATGCATCTGTAAGAAATATATGAATGTATGAGAAAAGTGAAGGAAGGCAAGAGACTAAAAACGTGACTGGCTGAATAACAGGTGAGTGAACTATCTCAGTAAAATTAAAAACTACTCTATAGTAATAGTCCCAAAACTGCACACCGTAATGCAGTTATATTCTATATCTTCATTATATTTGCAGAATGTTGACTTCATCTGTGTGAGAGTGTATAACAGCACTGTAAAAAGCAAAGTAGATTGACACTTACCTGCTCTAAAAGGTGCCAGAGTTCTTAGAAGCTTCACTGAAAGTACAATGATTAGACAGAAGGGGATAATTAAAACATTTTAATTTCTCACAGTAGGATATAATTCTTTAAAGTCAAAATGTATTAGAAGACTAAATGCTTAACAGATGGCTCTTATACTTACATTCATAAATAAATGAATGACTTGTAAAATTACTGAGCCCTAGATTTCAGATATGATTTTTTCTCTATTGAAATTGCCATTTTGGCCATATCATGGTAAAATGATGATCTTTCACAGTTTTACTCAGGTAAAAAAAAATCATTACACAAGACTCAAATATTATATTTCAATATGCTTAAATTATCCTACATGACTTTGTAATAAAAGTAAGTAGAACTCGCACACTTAACCATCTCCACTGTACTACTGGCTTTTGAAAATGTCTCAGCAAACTCTTAGTCCTTTTCTGTGTAAAGTCAAAATGTTTAGGTTAAACCACAGGTGACCACTTAGACCAAAAGGGTGGCTTTACAAGATATTACCTCTCTTCCTCTTAATTACCAACTTCCATGCCTGTGTTTCTATATGTTTGCAATTTTTTCATCTACTCCTGTCTAACCTGAAGGACAGAGGAATCACAAGTTCACCAGTGTTAGCTGGCTTTCCTCTCGCTCCGGGGGGTGATGTAAGGGGATGCAAAGTTTAATATGTTGGTCAGCAAGTTACGGCTCAAGATCAGATGTTAGCAAAGGCTGTGTGTACATAACCAGAGCATGCACTAGAAGGTCCGCTGTAAAAGGCACCTTACTGAAACTGAAATGTGTAAATTAATTCCCATGTGGGGAGCTAGCAGGGAGTAGCACAGGTACTGTAAATTCACACACATTCATTTTTTTAGGTAGAAGAATCTACAATGCAATCCTAGAACACATATAATCTAATGGTTACAGCACTCTCGTAGAAGAGGAGATATCATATTTCAGCCGGGACTTGTAACATGGGTCTCCTCCTTCCACATGACTGTTCCAAAACGCAAAAACATAAACTGTCTTTGTGTGAAATTTAGTCACGCTCTGTGTATGCTTGCCAGATGAAATCCTGAAGGTTAGGTGTGTGAAGTACCAAAGCTGTACACTGAGTCCTGTATGACTTAGGCAGGAATTAGAGGCAGCTGCCTTCAAGTTAGGTGGCTGTATGCATATCTAGTAACAGAAACAGAGATACTACTGGGACTTTCCTAGAAAGCTTTGGTACCTTAAAACATTACGCACGTCTGAGGGTAGGCAAAACTGGATTTTTGCAGATATAAGTACATATAACTGTTGATCTGTCACCTTATTTAATTTGCTTTAACAATCATCCATCTATTAAGGCATACATAATATTTTTTAAGCATCAATTTATACCTCATGCCTTTCTTACTAGTGTTGGATTACAAAATTCTGTTCTGCATGTCAGCACTGCAAATACGCAGGAGCAGGACAGAACAGATGGTAATTGCCAATGAATGCATGTTACCTAACCTTTTATGGACACAAAAGTATGCAGAATTTACACTTCTTGATACTTTAATTTGTTAAAGAGCAAATGATCATATAAAAAAATAAGTATGTTTGTCTTACTTAAGGCACTTGTTACCTTTCTATTTCTCAAAGTATTTACACAACATAGACATTTAGAATATTTTTCATTTTAACCTCTAAGCAATACTTTGCAACATTGAATTGTAGAAAAGCACTTTGATTCTCTTTCCATTCAATTCACTTGGGATCTTGGTAAAAATTAATTTTTCTCAACTTTAATGTATCTATACAGTCCACCATTTTATTCTTTGGAGGAATGACTTCAGAAAGGTCTAAGCAACTATAAAACATGTTCTTTTATTATATAACTTCTCTGACTCAGGTTCAAACTGGGATTAATCCCTCTTAACCAGTTATTTTATAGGTATGATGTGAGAACGTCTAAGGTTTATTTGGAGTATTACTTTTTTTTTTTTTTTTTTTTCTGGAACAGCCTATTTCCACGATAAAGCAAAGTAGCCATGTCAGCCACAGAAAAATATTACTCACTTCCTTCTCGTCACTCTTAATTGGGATCAAGTGGTTTCAGGTCAATCACTTTGGTCAAGAAAATTTATGAAAAATACAAGTCTATTTATACATGATCAAGGTAATTAATGCTCTTTACAGAGAGCTGTTATAAAAGCCTTTCATTCCTCATCCCTAGCTGCATCATTGTGCACAAATTCTATGGATTAAATGAATGGATGGATTGTAATATTGGTTTCCCTGGGCTTTCTGGCATACACTCAGTGTAATGTGCAGTTTGGTATCACTAACTTATTAATCATTAAACACACGCATACAACAAAACTCTTGTTTCATTTTCTAAATCTGTACCATTTGACAAGATGGTAATCTCAGCCCAACAGGTGTGTCCTGAAAACTAATTTTAATATTTGTAAATAGTGGCACAATTCCTGGATTAGGTGATTAATAACTGCTGATCCTGCCACTTTCTTTTTAATGTCACTTCTGTCTTAACAAATGTTGAACTTCACAATTTAAAGGAAACTTTAACAAATGCCTTTTCAATCTTACTTACTTGTCTTCATTAATTATCCAGCAGCTTCTTTTCCACAGGCAGTGAAGAGCATCTATTAAGTTGTGAAAATGCTATATAGACTACATAGATTCAGGTTTTGCTTATCAGTTTAGCAAATAAAAATCACTGGGCTGAAGTTTTTGGACATTTATCTGCCTCATGGTAAAATAGAGGACACAGTTCATTAAATTTTTTAAAAAATTATACATCTATTACCCTGAACAAAGTTATGCTTTTTTCATACCTCTCCACTTCAGACCTCTAATTTAAGTTCCTGTATGAGAAGGCCGGTCACACTAAGCTCCACATACAGCGCCCACCAAAAGACATACTATTCCAAAGACTATCCTCAGTAGAAATCTACCTTAGATAATCCGAAACATCATCTGGGAATCTATTTTTCATCACTAACTACAAAAAAAAGTGCAGCAACTAGGCCCACCTAGAACTTTAAACTAGGTGCCTACGTGGTGTGAACAGACCCCTTAAGACTTATTTCAGCCAAGTTAATTACATTGTTATTACTGTTTTATTAAGAAGCTCTAGGACCCCTCCAATGTTTGTCTCAGATCAGAGGCATATTTTTCCCCATAACATTCAAAATCCACTCAAATTCAACAGTTGCACATATCTCAATAATGTCACTCAGCAGAGACATGAAAGAGTTTGGTACTTCAATTCTCCAGAGATGGACTGAACACGCTCTAGCCCCAGACAGCTCACATCAACTAGACTGTACCCCTTCCACTCCAAGACTGCAGGGACTCGGCACATCTTTCTCCACTGATGCTTTTCGAGCTTCCCAGAGAATCCTACAGTATCAAGTATCAGAATCAAAATCAGAGAAAAAAATATCTGTGGTTTCATTTCCAAGTAGTTATCTGCAAGAAACACAGGAGAAAGTGGCTTGATTTAGATGTAAAGGAAGGTACAGAAAAGGAAAGCCATGCAGAAGAGAATGATGTTGGGAACATAAGGCAGGGAGGAGAGCAGAGGCAGGTTTGGGGACAGAATGGCAAAATGGAAGGAAAGAAGAGTCGACACAAAAGGAAGGATATCACAGGTGACACATAAGAGGTCAATTTGTGGGAAGGGGCAATAGAGGAATGGAAAAGAGGAGACTCTGGAACAGATGCAGAGACAAAAGTTTGGGAGAATAAACAGACTGGAAAGAGAAGGAACATATAGAACCATGAGAGAACAGGCTCTTCCAAGACCCAAGACTGTGCACTCAGGACATCACTTTTCTATTAAGCAAATAGCTATGAAACCCAGGGGCAAAACATGTGCTTCCATTCCCCTCTAGTGGCAGGTACACTTAAAGAAAAACACCCATCAGTTAGCGTTTTATTGCTGTGGTGCTCAAGGTAACATAGTAACCTAAAATTTAAAATCTGCCAGTGACCTATGAGGGTGTACATAGTGTTTTCTTTATCCCTTCTTCCTTCCCTAGTTTTTAACATTTAAAAAACCCTCTGAAATTACAGTAAAAAAAAAAAAAACAAAAAAACCAAACAAACAAACAAAAAAACCCAAAACCCACCATTATATAGATGCTAAATATGTAAAGTCAAGTACAGAGAAATTAGGAAATTAAGCTTGTATTTTAATACCTACCAAAGGGCATAGCTAGGACAATGCACTTTGTAGTAATACACGCATTTTCCAAAGAACTTAGTTCCAGACTGGTTGGTTATCACTGAACAAACATATAATTAGTACTGCTATCCCATAACATATATTGGGAAATTGCCACTTGGCACTCTGGCAACATCCCTTCTGTGCAGTGATATCTTTAATTTGCATGTTAATAAATGTCAAAGTATGCCTTCTGCTCTGATGTTCTTTCCATTTTTTTTTTGTGATCAGATTTATATTTTCTGTATATGTACTTCCTGCATTACACCAACCTAATTATTCACTTGGAAAAGTCAGAAAAATTGAAATTCCTTTTTCTCTATTTGTTTTATTACAGGAACAGGGGTTCCACCATACACAGGGATTCCTATTATGGTAAGAAGTAAACAAGTCTGCAATACTGAGCTTAGAGTCACAAGCTGTTCTCTTTGCTCAGTGCCTATCACAAGAAAATACTGTCAATAAGAATCTCAAAATGGTTGCCAGCTCAAATGATAAGAGATTATCAAGGAACTGCAGTTCAGGCAAGATGAGGAGAAGCACCCAAAAAGCCAGTAGTAACAATGAGAAGAAAGCCCAGAAAGCCTTAACTCTGTGATACATTCATGGAATCATGGTTTTCTTCTAAGCTACACCCTATCTCCCTTCAGTATTTATATAGCATTTATGTAGCCCTTGAGCATTTATGCTAGCAAGACTTCCTGGAAAATCACTAAGAAAAGAAAGAATATTGCAAGTGGTTTGACAGTAAGGCAATAAACAAACAGAAAGTACAGTAATAGGACTAGTGCAACAGGTAGATACAAGATTCATGTCACCAAAATACAGACATCTAAAATTAAGATGTATGTCAAATCACAGCTGGTATAGTATACAGGAACAAAAAAAGAAAAAAAAGGAAAAAATGATCATTAGATCTCACAATTAAAGAATTATTACTCCTTATCTGGGTTTCAGTTGCTGCTAACAAAGGAAATCATCACATCACATTCAAGATTGCTACATAATCCTGCACATTCCAGACAACCATACCTCTTCAATATGTCATCTTGTTTTCTTCTCATTCCAAATCCTACATTCAGAAATAGGATTGCTGCAGTAAATGAGGAATTATTCTGCTTAATATATGTTTATTTTTCTACGCATTACATTGATAACTTTATTGAGACTGGATGAAGCACTTTAAAGTGAATTAATTTTTGGTTTGGAGTTTTGTGTGTCTTCTAAACGGTAGTCCAAAATTGAAGTGAATTTAATTATTTGTCATCACTAAAAATTACTAACTGTTGGCATTCTACACATGACCTCATTTGAAATTTAAAACAGAGCAGTTATGATTTGTAGGGTTTATCAAGTAACCCAAAATAAAGCTCAGCCTAATAGCTTCAGTAGGAATCCTTATATTTTTTTTTTTATATTGCTTATAGAAACCCACCAGAGGGATATATTTTAAAAGTTAACAGCACTTATTAATTCTGTTCCCCTTATCTTTAATTGTTCTTGTCTTGAATTTCATTGTAGATTCCCAGCAACTGTGCCTTTACAGACTTGAGTAATGTTTGCTCATGTTTTGGAACCCAGAAACCTTTTTTAAACAGAATTTTATACTTCAGAACACTAAGTTTTTTGTTTAAAATACTTATTTTCACCAAGAACACAAAATCAGTGACAAAGGTTGTACCTGAAGTTGCAGCACAGTTAGAAGGTCCAACTAAGCTGATTTGTTAAGGTCGTGCTGTTAAGTCAGCCAGAAGAGAGAGTTTCAAAGACAAATGTGGTAAATGTTTTGGAAAGCCCGAAACCACCAAATGTCATTTATTTTTTTAAGAAAAGCAGATATAAAGGAGGCTTATTTTGCCGAGACTACTATGGCTTATTTTCATTTGCAATGCAGGGAAACTGTTCTCTGCTTTTTAATTGCATGCTCATAAAGTTTTAATTAGCAAAGTTTCAAAAACATGACAATCATGCTGCTGAAAATCAGCCACAGTTTTGATTTACAAGTCTGCAAAGGATTACTTGGTAGCAATCAGGATGGATTGCAGTGCTTAAGCCCAGAAAGCTCTAATATGTTATAAACACAAGCAAATGATGCAGTAATTGCCCTTATTGCACTACTTAGAAGAATTTTAGAGGGAACCCAAAGAGAAGTTGACAGTACCTATCTATCTATGGCAAATAGTTTGTGAAGTACATCAAATCCATGAATGAAATTCTGAAGCAGTGTTTCCTTCTTCATAGACACAGGTGCTACTTAGGAGACCTGAGAAAGCCAGTTCTGGGACAGAACACCATGAGGTCTGAGGATGGGTGAATCTGTCACACCTAAGGAGCTGTGGAAGGCAAGTGAGTGTTGGTTACCACACAGCCTACCAGCAAATATGCTCCTGTCAGTTCATTGTCAATATCAACAGAATTGTTAATGCAGATACCAGAATCACAGAAGAGTATTTTTCTTACCTACCTTGTCTGTCTGATGGGAGCAAGCTTTCCTTTTGTCATACAAATAAACTGTCATTAACTAACAGGAGAAAGGGGACAGATGAAAATTGGGAAGGAGTTGTAATACCTGTTACATTATGATTTGACATTGCAAGACAGCTTTTGTAAAAGCAGTAAACAAAATAGTTCACATTCCCATTATTTATCAATCTGAAAATTTCACAGTACTTGTACCTCATATGCAACTCTTTCACCTCTAAAGATACACACTTACTAAAATGTGAAGGGCTTGAGTAGTGTGGCCTATTTCAAATTTACAAACATAAACTTCCATAAGCATACACTGTATGACCATGATTACTAATTTAGCTACATGTAAATTCCTTCGTAATTTATTTTCTAATTGAATTTCCAAGTGTAAAAATTTCCTGGAGACAGGGCTGGAGAGAACTCTCTACTCAGGAACCTGAAGCACCTCCTCCTCCTCCCTTCCTTCTTCATGGGTCTCAGGGTTCCCTCAGCTGTTTCTTACTTTTTTTCCCCTCCTCCTCTGCCCATCTGGCATTTTTTCCCCTTTCTTAAATACGCTTTCCCTGAGGGGCCATCAGCTCAGCCGAGGGGCTGAACCTTGCCCTGCAGTGGGTGGGTCAGAGCCGGCTGGAACCAGCTGTGTCTGGCATGGGGCAGCCCCAGCCCTTCCTCACAGATGCAGCCTTGGGGCCCCCCAGTACCAGCACCTGGGCACCTGCACCCCATTACAGCAGCCCAGGTAAATCTTGTTACAAAAAGGTCCAACTGGTTAAAAGCTTTGGAGGATTTGGCAGAGACTGGCCTGCAGGATGTGTAGGAGACACTTGCACAAACACGACCAACAGCTCAGTGTAGTGCCACACACGAACTACCTGAGAGCCAAGCACGGTCATAGGAAAGGACAGGACACGGCACACAACCCTACTGCAAACACCCATCCCAGAGCCAGACTCAACCCCAGCTTCAATTTCTGCTCACTGCAAATCAGGTTACAACCACCAGCTGTGGAAGCACAGGGGAGGCAACACTCGCTGAAGACAACTTCAAGAAAACATATCACTTCTGGGCAAAACCAGAAACAGCTATCGCCTCCGCTCACAAAAAAAGCTATATGTGAGTAGAGGAATATTCACCGAGTAGAGTTTTGGGAAGGATTATGCGCAAAATTCAGGAAAAAATAACAAAAAACCCTGAATATGGCCAAAACCAAGAAAGGGACTGGGTAGTGCCACAGAAGCACCAGGCAGGTCTGTAGGACTGTGCAAACAACCTCTGGGGAAATCTGAAGTACAGAGATTTGGGGCAAGAAATGTCTAGAGGGAGATGCAGGCAAAAATCATCTTTTCTTGCTCTGACTTCCAAGAAAATAAAACCTTTTACGTTTGATGTAATTGAATGGTTCTGTAGTAAACAAAGAGTGGATTTTTCTGATCACCCAAATGGACACCTCACCACTGGCTAATCATGCAAGCCCAAACGGAAATGTAACAGTATATGCTCGTGTTGCACTTGAATAATCTTTGCAATTTTCCATCACTTTTCTTGATCATTAAACACACCAATAACTGCCCTGAATATGTACACATATGTATACTTAAATACTGTCATCCTGACTGAGAGCTCAGAGCTACTCGCTGTGTCAAAGAAATAGCAAAAATACATATTTTCCATAAAACTCTTCCTCTGTTATGGTATCTGTGATTGTAACAATCCCTCCTGGTTATCAGCATGGCATAAAAGCCAGGGTTGGGGGGAATGAAATGACAACCATACAGGATCACAGTGCTAACCTGACTACTCACACAGCAAGGCACTATGCTCTGGTGTTGTTTATTGCTGCTGGAAAGAGTTCAAGTCTTTTGGCTTTGGGAAGAAGCATATTCCTAAACTGACAATTTATGTTCTCCTTCAGTTTTAGGTTACCTGCCCAGAGGTGGATTATTCTACTACATATGTTCACATACATTAAAAAAAAAAAAAAAAAGAAAAAAGAAAAAAAAATAAAACCAGCATGGCAAAGTAAGGAAATTCTCAGTCTGTGATAATACATATTAAGAATCTTTCCCATAATTTATCCAGCTATAGGACCAGGTTTTCAGCCATAGCAAGAAAATATACTTTAAAGTATCCAGAGGTTTAGCAAAACATTTGATGTGCAAGGTGATCCAGCCACATTCAGCCTCCTTCCAGCTTCTTTCTGCTTTCACCAAATTCTGCTCACCCTGAAACCAGACACCTGCAGCTGCAGCATACATGCTCTCTGCCTCAGGTTTGGTCATATTTACTATCAGTAGGTATTCCTCCCTCAGAGGGGTGTCATGGATAGGCCAGCAATCACTCCTGAATAACAGCAAGAATGAAAACAAGGACAACAGGTAGGCATAGCCACAAATTCAAAGAAAGCACAGCAATTCTGGAAGTACTGCAGGAGGTCTAATACCAAGGCATGTTAAATTTGGCAAATAGTTGAACACATTCTAAATCCCTTGAACTGTTAGTATTTCAGACGTTTACATTTGCAAATATTTTACTAGGAATGACAAATAATGAATTTGACACAACAGAGACAGAAAGGTTACTGTCAATACTAACTGCAGTGGCAACAATACTGTTTCTCTTGATATCAGCACGTTACACCTTTGAGCATAAAACTTGTGGTTCATAATAAACACAATTCAGTCTGATAAAACTCCTGAATACATAGTTATTAAATTTTGATTGTTGCAAAAACTTTTTACTTGGCAGCCACATGCTACCATGGTCAGATAAAATTAATGTTCAATTTTACTGTCAGATTTGAGAATATTATTTCTTGAACTGAAATTAAGATCCTTAATGTTTCTAAAGAATTATTTGAAATCAAGAAAGAGTTATACCCCAGCAAATTCACAGACAGAAGAACTCCCTGTGGTACTGCTACAAGAATTTCAAAATCTCATTGGAAAGTACTTCCACAGCTCTTTGAGCTCTAATACCAAATGGAAAGAGCTAGATAAAAGGAATGCGAGTTTAATAATTTTTGTGTCATCCATACTCTTTTTTCATAGATCATTTACATTCACCCAAAAAAGATTAGGTTGACCAATGAGATCCTCAATTCTACAGTAGCAATACTTCTTAGCTGGCTTATGCTTTAGCGCTCAGCTAAATTTACTGAAATCTATTGATATTTTTTTTAAGGACAGATCACAAAGAAAGAGTTAATTATATATTTCAGTGTTCAAGGTTCTGTTCAAAGTCTTAAACCGAGCTAATATGCATATCTTTAAATTAAATGCAATATTACATCTTCCAGGAAAAGACACTGCTTTTTAAAGAAGGACGTTATTTTTCTTCAGAGTTAATACCCTCAACAATAAAGTAAATAAGACCAAACATGCTTCAAGGATATTTATATGTCCTGAGAATCTTGTTTTAGATAAGTGTTCAAATAAATATTTAAGAAATGCACTACCTTTACTGTCTTCTGATTTTGTTCCTTCTTTTGGTCACCAACATTAAGCTACCACTGCAAGATCACAAACGTAGCACTCCAGCTTCCATTTGATTCATATGTATACATAAAGCAGGCCAATTCCCAAGTAACTTTAGTTAAGGCTAACTGGATACAGTTCCAGAAGGAAAGTGAATGAATCAAATAGTAACTGAAGTCTTGTGATCTTCTTTATGATGACTATGATTTTGGACAAGTAGCCTGGTGGTAGTGAACAAAAATGTCATAAATGGGTATATTTAAGTACTCACTCTAGCATTTATCTGGAAGCGCCATAATATTTTTAAAAAATTTACTCATGTTTATCCTTAAATCCTGTTTGACCATGTTACTGTGCACTCACATACACAAAGTGAAAGAAAGAGAGAGAGAAGTTTCATGTCTTATGTAACTGCATTATATTCCACTTCAGGAAGTGAGAAAATGATTATAAATGTTGTCTCACAAAATTTAAAGAACCCTCTCTTGAATCAAATAGATATGTGTTTATTTGCTCTTAAATGCAGAAATTTGTTTTTGTCATTGTACTTTGATATATAAAAGAGCTATTCCCATTTGATTTAAAACATAACTAAGATCTATTCTCAGTTTGAGGGAGTTCAAAGAAACCACCAGTTACCTCATAAAACATGGGCAAAAAAATATTCAGTGGACAGATTTGTATATTTTGGGGCCAGAAGTACCATTTTGATTATCTAGTCTGATTTCCTGTATAATAGTTAACACATAACTTCCTGTACAGACCCTCACCAAGTGATTTCTTCATCAAGCCTTTATTTTCTGATTTAACTAGACCATATGGTTTATAAAACAACCAACTTTAATTTATTCAATGTTGACATGTTTTTAATGTTAGTCACATAGAAAAGGGACCAACTGACTTCTGCAAGTACCAGAACAGAAATGCGATGGTCACTACAAGTGACTGGCAAATATACCTTAGACCTCTACATTTTCCCATTTCTGAAACTGCCAATTCATACTCAGTTTATCTTCTTCTCTCAACTCTTTGTAAACTCTTATTAGAGCTTAGTCCTTTGATATTTATGAGAGACAAGTTTCAAGATCCTCTCAGAATATTAACACCAGAGGCACACTCCTAGTTCAAAAAGTCTGAAGAATATTTGATCAAATGATTTTCATTAACACCCTCTTTAACAAGTGGAACAGATATCATTTTCCTTGTCACTTGAAAATGCAGAGTCACTCCATGGGCTTACAACTGCTTTTCCATTCCTTTGACTGTCTAGAATCAGCATTGTTAGAAACAGAGCACTTACACTGAATCTACTCTCTTTCTGTTCACAAGATTGGGGTGTTTCAACAAGACTGAGGATATCCTGCCTCTGAAATCAGTGCAAGATGTGACCTGAAACTATACCTGAATTTCCTGATCCACAGAGAAGTGCTGCTGGTGGCAATGCCACAGACTCCAATTTACCCTTTTCTCCATTACAAAGGCATCTGAGCAACTCTAAAATTCAAGGTGAACATCTGTCCTGATGCATAGTTTGTCTGAAGGAAAAACACAACAAATAGGACAACCGGCAGAGATTTACTTTCTCTCCAACATTAAAAACAGTTTATTCAATTTCCTGGTGCCTAGAGTTTCAGCAGAGCTGATTTATTATACTGCTACAACAAAAAATGGATAGATACACCAAGTCTCACAACTGACCTCTGGTTCAGGAACATCTGGTCCAAAGACATGAAAAAGTTCACTACATCTGTACATAGTAAATCAATTAGCCATAATGGAACTTGACAGCCAATAATATAGAAGTATGGCACACAGAGTAAGTAATGATGGCTTTTACTGAGTTTAAAGATACCTTAGGACACATGTGGTTCAAGGGTCTTCTTTCCTAGGGTGTCACCATCTGCGTTACATTAATGATGAAGACAGATCCTAGGTCCCACTTACATAAACAAAACATATTTTACATTAGGGATCAGGTCCTTATGCTTTGACTATATCATTATCTGTTGTCCCTCCAACAGTGGTGATAGAAAATCCTTCTACAAGTACAGACAACTCTGATATTAACAGTTAGCAGTTTATAAACCAAGGGTTATAAAGCCAATCCCTTCCTTAATCCCTTGGATGACTCTCTTGTTTATATTTCTTCTGTGTACAGAGAAGTTTTAAGATGAATTTGCTTAATGTACATCTATTAATTTGGCCTCATTTTACCTTGTGGTTGGTATCCTTTGACTTGCTGGAGAACGAACAATATATAGAACGTGGCTGCCCTTTTGCACTTCACGTGAAGTGAATATGGCCTGTGAGCAGACCAACACACCGAACACTTGGATGCCTGGCACCTAAACCCTTTCTCACATTCCTAGTTAAGAAAACAGTCAGGTACCACGGAATGGGAACAAGATCATACATTGCATTGAGAAGGGCACCGTCTCAGTCTGGCACTCAGCAGAAAAATACCCAGAACGGCCCTACAACAGTTCTGAGGACAGTCCTTCTACTTGGATTCCCAGCATGAAGTCCCTCTTCAAAGTGCAAGACTACAACATTGCTTTCAGAGGGAAGAGCCCATTTCACTCTTAAGACTAAGGATTAGTCTTGATGCCCCCTCATTTACAGAGTAACCTAGTCCTCAGAAGATGCATGCAGGAAATGATAGATTAATTAGAGATTAATTTTCCTCCACAGCTATACACTTCTCACTTCCCATGACAGCACCTTACTGCATGGCTGCATGGGAAGGAAGGGGAGTTAACTCCTTTAATTCTTCTATCTTGAAATGGAGAATTCAAGACTCATTGTTTAGATGCGAAACCTGAACAGATACAATTGTATTTTCTAGGAGAAAAGACCAAAGGCATTTTTTAAAAATATTCACTAACCAGAGCCTTTCACAGATCTCACCTGTAAGAAAACATGATTTGGGGGCTCAGATTTACACACAAAGTTGGCACTGAGACATCCACTACAGTCAAGTTCAGGTATGTGACAAGGTGTAACTGATAGGTGTAGGCTTTTGGGAGCTTTTCCTCAGAAGTCCATTTTGTAATCCACTGTTTTTGTGACTGCGCTGTAGGAAGGTTGAGTCTGATCATTAGACATGAAGGAATCCAGAATGTATTCTCTGTTGTCTAAAAGGCCATAACTGTCACAAAAAGGCTTTTCTGTGATTAACCTCTCATTCTGTGCTTATTCCTTCACACTGATTCTCCGATATCTAGAAGAGCTATTCCTGAATTTTCCCCTCAACAGGGGCATTACTACAATATCTTTGCTATACTGGGTCACAAGGTGTCTTTTGTTTGGGATAATAACCTCTCTAGATCCCTAACTCTCTGCCAAATGTGGGTAATTGGTTAAAAGTCTGGGAGGAAGGGCATTCTTACTTGTTTTTGTGGGAGACCTACCAACAGACATTCAGTAAGTAACCATAAAAAAAAAAAAAAAAGACATGACCAAAGCTTTATATTAGGAAATTAAGCTAAAAATTAAGAACCCCTATTAAAACAGGTAACTCCTGAATCAGGTGCTAAGCAAGCAGGTGTTTCTCAGGTGACAGTTTTTGATCGCAATCCCTGCCTTTCCTCAAAGAGTCATCAGTTGCACGTTGAGTGCTAATGCACACATCCATTTACTATGATTTAGTTCTGTCCGTAAGTAAATCTTCAAATACAGCTGGATTATACCACTGCTTTGTAACCAAGTCTTGCATTTCCAAACTGCTTTTCCTCTGCCCTAACACCTCTTCTGCCATTGTTTTTTAATGACTGTAATTATTTTTATTTACTTTTATCTTCCATTGCTTCTCTCCTATTTTTCTACCAGTAGAGGTTTTTTTGTTTCTCATTCTCTCCACATTTGAAATCTTCCTCTATCTCTCTTCCTTATCCCTTTATCCAAGTAGCTTTGCTAAATGCTTGCTTTAGGACAGCGGGGGGTCTAGTGTTGCTTCAGTTAATATTTTAAAGCCTTGTTCAGTTTCCTCCTGCATGAGCACACTAGCAATAAATAGCACTATCTAACAATACTAAGCTCTCTGTTGGTTTTACTTTTATTGTTGGAGATTAGAATTGAAAATAGGAGTTTTAAGAGTCCCTCCTTGATGAGTACTGATGTATATTTAGTTGAGCTAGTGTAGTGTTCTTTCTTTTATGGTTCAATTGTGTGTTCATAAGATTGGAGGAAGGATCTAATTAATGCACCAAATATCAATTCCAGCCGCAATATGTATTTTTTTCTATGACATAGCATTTTCTGTGCTGTGGTGTATTTATGGTTAGAAAAATAAATGGTTATTTTAAAGAATTATTAGCTCTGAAGCATAAAGAAACATAAGAAAAAAGCCCACCACATTTAGTAGGTTGATCAGAAAAAAAAGGAGAGGCTGGGGAATGTAAAACTGGAAAGAGGAATGTTAGTTTTGCAGCATGAAAACTGGTAGATTTTTTAGAATGGAATTCAGAACACAGTGAGTTACAGTAAGATTCCCCAAAAGCTAAGGAAAGTACACAGCTCTTATGTGAGCGGTACTTTCCTCACTTGTATTTAATTTTGAATTATACATTGAAAAACTGCTCCAGTTGACCCAAGCATATAGCTAATACCTCTGGGGAGTTTCATATTGTTTGCATTAGGAGGCGAAACTGGCAATGGCATCAGACATCTCTTTGATGCAATCCCACTTAAGTTACAATAAACGTGCACAAAGTCCTGTCTTCCCCCAGCTCTGTAAGGATCCATCAGGAAGAGATAGAGGGTGTTTGCTTATACTTCCAAGACTCTTTCCATCAGATATTCTACCCCAAACGCTACCCTGCATGCTCACTGTCTCTGGCCACCTCTCTCACACGTGTTACTTTTTCTCTAAAGGAAGAAACAAGTCCAAGCATTTCTTTGGCTTTCTTTCAACTGCTACACAGGCCTCTCTGCAGTTCTTTTTTTGTATTCAGTTTCTATCTCTTTCGTGTATATGCATACTCCTCCACTAAAAATATTCCCTGTACATGTACTCAGACTCCAGGGAAAACTTCAGGATCCAGCGTTGCATGTGGCGTGCTGCTCTGGGCATTTGCAGAATAGGCAGAGGCTGCCTAAACAATAACAAGATAAACTGCTTCTGACATTTTGCTAATAAACCTCTCATGCTTATCATTTCCAATGAGATCTCCTCCAACTCCCAACACCATTATAAGGAGATTCAGTTAAAAGTAAGAGTAATATACATAAATCTTAATTTTATAATTTTTAACCTGTATTATTTGAGAATTCTCTACCCTATTCCAAAGCTTAAGCAATTACAAAAAGACTTAATAAAAGCATTCTGCTTCACTTTTAGTGATTAAATAATGCTGAAAAAGTGCTCAGACACTGCAACAAGGCAAAGTGAGTACATAAATAAAAGAAATATCTCCACCAAGTTAAACAGAGGTCTTGAGACAGATTTTCTAGTTTCCCATAGTGGAAAAGTGACATTTTTCTTTGAAGACTACAGTTCTATCACTAGATTACAAGGGGAAAGATGGGGTAGAAGACAGTCTTCACCAGAAGACACTGATCTCTAGATTACCTTGTGCTGGATAAAAAAAGTGAAACAGAAGCTGCATAATGGATGAGTACTGTAACGGCTCGGGGCTGATTCCTTTAGGACCTATGGTGAAAATATGTTTGGCTCAGACAGGTGTTTCAGAGCACAACTGAAGCCCTGAACCTTATCTGTATAAATTTTATTGGTCATAATATCTGGGGCCCCAAGATTTCCACTGGTGCAGGACATGGAAAAAAGAAACAGCTGCATACTCAGAGGGAAGGCAATATGCAGGATTTGATTCAGAGACCTTCCTAGCAGGCAATGGGAACACAGATGCAACTGCTACCTCATAGAAACCAGGAAAAAAAGAAATACACCCAGTAATGGGGAATGTCAGAGGGAATGTGAAGCTGAAAAGTTTCTGAAGTTAAATGAATTTAGCTGAGTTTCAGAGGTTCTGTGTGTACCTTTATATTTTTCTGACAGTACCTGCTCCTCTTTGCCCATAGCTGCTGGACAAGCTGAGGCAGTATAGATGACAGTACATCTCACTTGCCCCTTAGAAAATAATCAGACTTCAACAAGGTGAGTGACAATTACTTCTGTCACTGTACTATACTCTTCCTGAAATTTCAGACCTTCCGGCTCTCTCCAAGTTTTCCCAACTCCTTAGCCACCCATGGACATTTTACCCAACCAAAACAGTTTGGACTGTCTGCTAACACCCCGACTTTTCATCAGGGACTCATCCTCTTTCCCTCACAGTTGCAACCAAACCTAACCATAACTCACTTGCACCTTTCAGAACACTTTAGCAAACACTTTCATTCCTACTTTCCATTCCTACCATTTGTATGCAGATAGGCTTTAAAGCAGATCAGCTGATTTAAAAGTACTTTCTTCTCACTGTTCATCTTCTGCTTTCTCAGTAATTTAGAAGCCCTGCCTTGCTAGACCCTCTTATTAGTTCCAGGCCTTGCCTATCAACTTATATTAGCGTCAACAGCAGTCTCTTCCACAGCTTTTAATGGGTTTTTGTTCAGTTATGCTGTCATATTAACTGTTTCCTTCAAACACATGTATCTTTGGGTTAAGCTTTGCTAGTGTTTCTATTTCCCCCACAGCGTTAAATGCTCTCTGATTAGCAACCTAAATAAAATTTCAGCTTCACGTTTCTGTTGTTCATTTCTTGGCAATTTTTCTCACAATTTTACACTTAAAAAAATACAGATGGTGAGCAAGAAAATAATCCAGAGGCTAGATGTTTGAGAGGTCAGCTGGCCAGTAGATTACCAGAAAATCAAAGACAGGAGAAGCATTAGAATTTGGTGTCAGTAAGGCCTCAAGGCCAACTTCAATGACTTTCAGTATTCAAAAAGAAAACACCCAAAACCCCCAAATCTTGTTTCTTTTCTTTGATACTTCACCTTAAAGAGATAATTTTTTCAAATTAAGAACAGGAAAAGTGCAATTCTTGCAGAATATACTACACTTTAAAATCATCTCAGAAAAAGTAACCTATATTTTAAGACATGAACTCTACTTCACATTTATTATTCTTGCTATATCATAAATTCACCTTCAACAAGCACTGACTAAATCAAAAGCCCACACTTCTACCTCTCCTATTAGAGAGAAAAGAGCCCTTGGAACTCGAAATTGAAAATACAGGGTACAGAGGAAATGGGGCAAAGGACAGGAAGGGTGGTATTCAGTAAGTGTACTAAGCTCCGTGTGAACCTCTCTTATCCAACACAGGCTAGAAAAAGCAGGAATTTTCTTTGACTTGCACCCAGTCCTATGTTTCTCAAGGGCAAGCACTTAGCTGGGATGAGCCAAGATGGCACGGACCTTGCCAGCCAGGCAAATGGAGGAGTGTCTGTATGGGGGTCTTCTCCCCAGACCCCTGACTCTGAGGGATCTCCTGGGATTTGGACTCACCTGGGTAGGCAAGCACTTTTGCGTCACCTACAACTCTCTGAGGCAGCAAACTCTGGCAGAGTTTTATATCAAAGGATCTGCAGAAAACAGGCTCTGGGGAACTGCAGTGGAGGCAATCAAACCCAAAGCTAGAATATGTGGGTGATATTTTAAGAATACCACTGGGATGGCACCTGCTTACCTTAGGTTAGACTATGATGCTCTGTGAGCGTTGTCTTCAGTCTATTTTTAACTTAATTCAACTAAATAGCAAACTTTGCTGCATGAGACCCATTTCCAGGAAAACTAATATAGCCTTTACAAAAACAAGGTAATTTGAAATACTTCTCTGTTTGATTATTTGCTGACTTAGAATAATTTCCAAGGAGACATTCTGAAAGCTATCCAATAGCTTTTGGCATTTAGGAGGGAGGCCACACTCGCTTATATAGGTCAGTTCTGACTTTCATTTCAGTGAGACTCCTGCACTGTATACCACCATCCAAGAACAAAATTAATTAAGCCCTTTGTGTCCAATTATTGGTTCTGTTAATATGTGCTGAATTACTTATCTGCTTCCTAAAAATGTGTTATGTCTGTACAGAAAATTAGGACTAAATTCACTGTCAGCTACTTCTCTGAAAAAACAAAACAAAACAAAACACCAAAACCCCACCCAAAACCCTAACCCTCCCCCCCAAAAAATCCAAACAAAAAACCCTGAAAAAATTTCCTCCCTTCAAGACCATTATATTTCAGCGTAAATGAGAACTAAATCTGACCCTTACTGTTTGACCACAGTTGAGCTTGTTATGATGAGAATAGCAGTTGTGTGATTGCCACTCTGAATCTTATTTTGAATAATTTTACTGGTGGTCTGGGTTGTTGTCTGTAAAGATGAGGCCACATCTGGTCAACTGGGCAGTCAGTTGGTTCATGGTTTCCATTCCCAAATGAATATTGCAATATTCAGACACTTTACCGACCAGTTTCTTTTTTTATAGACCCTGGATGTGCAGAACTAAATAGCATATACCTCCCAGAAGCTGTTCCTTTCTTAGACCATCTGGGTAATGAGAGTATCATTTACACCACATAAAACTGTGACATCTGGAAAGGAAAAGGCCAGTCTGATAAGATCACACATACAAGCAGGACTAACCAGCTTTTAATCAGCCTTTCTGGGTTTGTGGGGTGGCTTTTTTTGCGGCTTGTTTTGTTTTTAAATAGTGGAGTTGAAGCAAATGAGTGTTTGTTTTAAACAAGAGTTGAAAAGTAGACAACTAGAGGATTTCCAACAAAGAAAAGGATCTTCAATTCACATTGTAACCATCTTAACAAAAATATGAGTATGATGAACAACCACAGTCAGGATTTCTTTAAAAAACATGAACTACACAAGTATGTAATAGAAGTCTAAATTTCATAAACATACAGGAAAGAATATCTGTGTTATCTGACTGAAGAACAAACCAGAATATATTTCATATACCACAAAGTTAATACTGAAATATTTGAAAATGTTTTACTTTTGCCTACCTAAATCTTAAGTGGGCTCTGATCTGCAGTAGATACTCCTGGATTTAAAGCAGAGCTTTCCTCAGAACCGATCTAAGGTGAGGAGATACAAATGTGACTTTATACTCCAGTGCATCTTCCAGACTGGCACAACTGTGAGTCCTGGGGCTCACCCATGGTTTTGTACTCAACAGTGGGTTTTAATAGCTGGTTTTGTAGACAATCATCTCCCTTCCCATTCAGGAGAAATAAGCACAATCCACAGAGTCATGTCATCACCATGGTTTAGGCTCCTACTTTTTCACATTCATATATTTCTTATGGAAATGCAAAGTTAAACATTAAAATAGCACCATTTTACTAGCTCAATTAAATTATTGAAAATAACCTAGCACACAGTAAATCCAGTTCTGCTCCCTACAGTAAATTCACATGCACGCTCAGCTTCTTACATTTATCCATCCAAGAGCAGGCACTTTCTGGAGGCCGTATTTCCCCTCTTCATTTTATCTGAGATGACTCATCTCAGGCACAACAAAACATCTCATTGTGTTTATGTCCAGCATCACCTTTCTGCAGCCAGACCAACTAGACAGTAACGTGGAAAACAAGCTAATACAAGTGTCTCCTAGGGAGTTGCATTAAGGGGACCAAGATCAACAGTGCAAGCATCACTGAAGGTTCATATGATATATAAAAACACAGCTCTTACCTGCATTTAGTAGATCTGTGCCCCCATTACGCTCCAGCTGAATTCCTAATTCTGTGCTGTTTCCTTACAGGCAATCAAGGCACTTTCTTCAAGACCAGTGTTCCCAGGAAGGCTGTCCTTGAGTACATGGAGCACAGCTGTCCTTAGCTGTTACGTGGGATACAGTTCCTTCCTTGGCCCAGATTAAGCATAGCACTTAAGTGCTTTACTTTTTTTTTTAGGCTCCTATTTTCCCCATAAAATTAATAAAAAGCTAGGAGCGTAAGTACCTCTTTGAGCCTAATTTTCCACATGTTAGTGTCAGCACTCAAAAAACAAAGTCTACTATGCTGGGATTCCATTGCCTAGACAAAAACACCCAGTACATTTAGGTTGCTGAAAGACACCTGAAATGCCTGCACAGGACCTACAGGAGACCCAAGTTCTTCTGGACCTGCAGTTGGAGGTCCTGCAGAATACTCTAGACTATCTCAAAGGGTAACAGGGCATAGACAGATGAGTTTCATTTTCATTGTGGTTGCTGCTGAAGGAAATTATTACATTTTCACCTCTCCAAACTGCCTCTTTTCAGCCATCCTCACTTGGATGGCTGAAACCATGGGTTTATTCTTATCCTTTCTCTTCTGGGAATACCAGGTTAAGTACTACATAACTTTGTAATATCATCAACAGTTCTTGTACTTCCCAAATACAACTCTCTGCTATATTGCATCTTATATCTCTTTGGATATAATACTGGGCAGGTTCCTCATATAAGCTGTCATCTCTTTTTTCCCCTGTATATTTTTATGGAATTGTCTTTCAAATATTAAAAATGTCTACTTAGCCAGGCTAAATTTTTGTTCCCCCTTATCTGATGATAAGCACTGTACCAGCAACCTTACAGGAAATGCCACCACCTCTATCATTTTCTTTGTACTCAGTATCTGACTTAATTCAATACAATATAATGAAAAGCAGAACTGTGAATTAATTAGGGTTATTTCAAATTTATTTTAAGGTTACGGTTACTGATACGGCTCACTGAGACCTCCTTCTTAAAATATTTAAGAGCATGAATAACCCAAGTAAATAGTCCCACTGACATCAGTGAGACACATGAATCCAGTTACACACAGCCTAAAACAAGATAGGCATTTAGGAACCTAAATGGATCATAAAGATAGCCAGAAAACCCCTATCTAGTCCTCGAAGTGCCCATATTCCTACCAATAATGTCATATTTCAGCAAAAGTCTGCACTGGTCAGCAGTAAGTTACTTAAGACTCTACAGCCAGCTGCTCAGAGGTACCCAAGCTTCCCACCAAAGGCAGCCACACACTCACAGCCAACAACTCCAAATTGAAAAGGCAACAGGAGATTTACGGCAGACCTCAGCAAAAGCAGCAGCAAGCCCACAGTGAGGCGGGCTGCATGTTTCTTTGGGGGGACTCAATTTTCTCTATGTGTTTAGGTTGCCTATCTGTTCTATTAAACACAGAAGTTTAATGCTGACTCCTGTTTGCACATCGATGGTTACAGTTGGTCCACAATCATTTCTTAAACATCCTGCCCAAGATATCAGGTTTTATTAACAATGAAAACTAATTTCACTGACAGATCAAAGATGACTGTGGCTTCCTTGCAGCTGTTAAAATTGTTTAAAAGCAGGAATATTTCTTCCGGTTGGGAAAAGAAAGACCAAGCTGTACCTAGGTTTTCAAATATTTTCTTTAAATAAAAGCACAAATAAATTTTTCCTCAGAGAGTCTAGAATAACTGTTTCGGAGAGTGAACCAATCATACATTCATTGTGAAAAGACCTGGTTCATGATTGTACTTAGCACTGGCTGCTCATAAAGAAGCAGCCTTTTAATCTAACTTGGTTGGTTTAATGTACGCTATGAGCTAGAGTAATTCAAAATGACTTGTATGTAACCTCTTTCCCTGCTCATGAGACTAATCCAATGGAGACAGTTTCTTCAACAGCTTTTGTTACTGGAATTAAATGAAAAATATTTCTCAAAAGAAAGTTGCAAACTCTTACTCTGAGTGGCACTAGCCAAGCTCCACCTTGCGTTAGACAGGCTCTCCTACTCATTAGCAATGCTACAGTAACACCTCACCTCTAAAGACAGACTGTATGAGTTCTTCAGGGTATACTTGTATCTCCTCTCTTGGATGGATTATCTGCAGTGAGGACACTGAAAAGCTGGAGGGACAAAAAGGCTCAGCTCCGTAAGTTAGCTGTGCCCCTCACCTTATCACAGCTGTCTGGGGAAAGGAACCAGCACACCCAAACGCAAAGAGTGACTCTGCCTGGTCATGACATTAGACACAGCAATAGTCTGAGTGAAAAAACGTGTTCTCCATCAATAATAAATCTAACATTAAGGAAAAATAATATTGAACATATACTCAAATGTTTGATGGTCTAGCAGTGAGCTGGCTGAATGGAAGTAGAGGACACAACACTAATTTGTGTTGTCTTTAGTTATATTCCATGCAAACTTATTCCAGAAGAAAAAGAGTGAATAGCTAGGACATGGCAGACCCACACCAGGAACACTGTGACTACAACTACATTATGGGATGCAGGAGTATTCTCGGCTCTGGATGCACATCCCGGCAATGCCCTAACTTTGTAACATGGAGCCAGACATGCACCATTCCCCCTTTTCACTCCTCCCACTCCCTGGTTTCCACACCAAGGAAACTCAGGCACACAGATTGGGTTTAGGAAGTTTCATAACTGTGTAATTTGTACTAAATATGTATCAGTTCTTTAACTCATTTGGAAAAATGCTTATCAGCTTCAAAGATCTTTACAAGAGCTAGCTAACAACAACATGTGCCTTGGGCTTCAGGTAATTCTACATATGCAGGCAAATTATTGTCCTTTTAAACTCACAACGAGTTATATTGAACCTGGACAGGCAAGTCAGATATTTCCACCAAAACAACAACAAAAAAATCTAGGAAGATGTAGCTACAAGAAGTCTCATACCTTAAACCACTCAACTAAGATATATTAGTATAATACCTTTACTGTTACCTGTATTTCCTCATATACAGCTACTGGAAGAATACAGAGAGTAAGCTGTTGTGCTCCGAGTGACTGGGAAGAAAGAGCAGGATCTTGGGGAAGGGGCTGTGCTGGTAGCCAACTGCCCATGGCACAGAGGTCTCCACCTCCTCTTTCACCTTCACCATAACCTTTCTCCACAAGCTCAGAAAAAAGAGTTTTGCCTGCATTACCGAGGAGCTTTCGGGCTGCAGCTTTCTGGGACTACAGCGTGTACAGACTCCCCCCCCACCAACAGCCTCTGCCTGTGAATGCTATTACAATTCTAGCACCCAGACAGCCCCTGCCCTAGGGAACCAGAATATAATGGCTCCTCTTCTAAACATAATTTCTCTCTCCTATATAATTGCTTCTCTTAAAAACTGAACTACATAAACAAAGAATTTTTGCAGATACATTTCTGCTTTTTCTGTGTTTACTGTTCTGCATCCACCAGTTGATTTCATCATGCTGTTGATTTAGCTTTAACTTTTTTAGGCAGAATGTTTTGCACTGCACTAACCAAAATCTTTGGTGGTGTTGCTGCTTGGAAAATGGAAACTGCACTACCAAAATAATTGCTCAGGATAAGGATAGATTCAGTCTGTGGAAAAGACAGAATACTTTCAAATTGCCAGCTTTCACCTGCCAGTACACTGTGCACTTTGACTAAATATGATCCAAGTATGACTCCAGTGAAAACAAGACCAAAGCTCTGACTGGGAAGGCAACTAACGGTGTTCTGCCCCATTTGAGGATGGAGGCCTGGAGTACAGTTAAAGTATATGCTAAATATACTCAAAATAGGTATGTGCAGGTAGGGGAGAAGAAAGGGTTTACTCATTAAGTGTTAAGCTCAACATTTTAATAATTCCTTTGGCTTTTATTGGCTAATTTAAGATAGTCTGGGTTTGCTTTTTTTGATGTTCCATGCAATTTCCCTTTGACTTCAATGGGAATAACAGGTGCCTCAGATTTCTAAAAACGAGCTCTTTCTGTGCTTCAAATGCTACCTGTAGCATTTATTTGTTTTCTTTTTACTATATGACAATTTACAGCTAGAATGTTAGAGTTCTGTAGAAAGTAGAACATGACCTTTACTTTAGTATAGTCTCCCTCCAGAAAACCTTTTATTCACAGAATGTAAGGAAAAATGAGCCATGAAGTTACCCACTGTCGCCTCCTGTATAAGTGCTCTGGCATTAACATCAATAATTTGCCTTATTCACCAATTCTATGAGAAGCAGCTAAAAGGGACTCTGTAAATCCTTGAGTGTTAAAATTTGGGGGCCTGGTTCAAAAAATTTTTTCCTTAGTCCTCCATTGTAAACACTGTCACCAGGGGAGGTTTTCTTCTTCCCCATCTCCCACTGGTTCAGTTGTAGTTTTCATTTCCAGTCATACTAAATTTTCACTACTGCCTTTGAAGATGTTTTGGGCACTTTGTGACATAAGAACTGTCTCTACCATCTCAGAGAGCTGGAGTTCTCAAGTCACCTACCTGCTCATTGATACGTCACTGTTACTCTGAATCGGATGGATGCCCCATCTGGGACTTAATCTCTACTTTTCTTTAATTATTAAACTTCTTTAATTATTAAATTATTAGACAGGAAAATTACTAGAACACAAAAGTTCCTAGAAAAAGATGTCCCTTCTCAATATAGTCAATATTCTAAGTTGAAGTCTTATATTTAAAATATCTTTTAAAAAAAATAATCAAATTTAATTTTCAAAAATGCTTAAATCCATTACTCTAGCTTGCTTTCACTTAGTAACTTTTCAGCTGGAGTCCAGACAATGCAGACATTGTTTTACCTTCAGCTGACAGCAGATATATCTGGGATGTGCAATAACATATGGAGCCGTCTGACGAGAGATCATCCAGCCAGCTGTATACATAGGCAGACAACCTTCTCCAAAAGCAACTTCTGAGAGCCTGATCCTGCAAGGTGCCGAGAGCCTCGTCTCCTGCCGACTGCAATGGGAATTAAAAGCAGACAAAAAGTTGCAGAAGATGATCAATATCTCCAAGACCTGGGCCCTTAAGGGGCTCAGATTTCAAATGCCTGGTTCTTACTGCAGATGTGCAACAGAAATAAAACTTCCTACAGCTCTGAGAAACTGTTACATTGGAACAGAACATGGCCAAATCTTAATGCTTATAGGGACATTAGATCTCCTTCCTAAAACACAGGAGCCAGCAGTACAGATGAGCAAGTTTTAAAATCAAGTTGAAAGCAAAGTCCTTAAATGTACTAGCCAAGAGTGATAGTTAATTTGCTTGTGGTTCAAATTACAAAATCATCTTTTCTCCTCAAAGTAGTAGTGGGGAAAAAACAACCCCAAAACCTGACAAATGACAGGTATACAACAAATAGTGCTCTCAAACAAATTAAAAAAAAAAAAAAAAAGGCCAGTATTTCTGTTTAAGATGTATATCTATGAGGTCAGAAGCACAGACAGCTGACGCAGGGTAATTTGCCTTTGACTCACAGGGATTCTAACTAGTTGTGGGACTCAGGAATATTTGTCTCCCAAGTCTATATTGGCATAAGTCAGATGCTGCTCACACTCCCCTCTTCTTCCCCCAGGGCAAATTATGTCAGGACCAGGACTGCCTATTTCAGAAGGGTGCCCTAGCCAGGGCACATTTCATTTTTGTTCCCCTTTTGGCCCTTCTTCAGATTCTTGCACTACTCCTAGTTGTATATGGCATTACTTCAAGAAAAAGATGAATGCCTTTTCCACCTCAGCCCATTTATCACCATTTTATTACTATTTTTTAGCCTAGTGCTTGAAGCACTGTCTTCTGAAATGTGGTTTGAAGATCAGAGAACAGAGATGAGCACTGAATCTACATCTTTTTTCTTTTTTTTTTTTTTTTTAGATTTTTTTCCCCAGCAAAGTGCGCAACCCAACAGACTGTGACACCAAAGATTTGCACTATAAGTATTTTTTTTATTAAAATTACTGTGGCTGCCATGCTGTTAGACTCTGCATTTCTGCCTGCAGTCAACATCTTTATCTGGCAGCTAGTTGTTTATTCTTTAACTTTTTAAAAAATATTTGCACTAAGTTTGTGTCTAGTCCTGATAGTTGGTCATTTAGAAAACATTTTATGGTTTTGGTTTATTTCCTGGTTTTAAACAGGGGTGTCAAACAACTCTTAGATATTACAGAAGACTTATTATGAAAAAGCTGCACAAATAATCAATAGTTTAGACACATTATCTGATGGCAGGCCAAGGGTCCACTTTACAAATTCGTGACCTGATATATTTAAGTGAAAATAGGTAGCTAAGCAAGGTATATGAAAGAAGAAAAACGACATAGGAGACCAAATAAAAAAGATCCTTTCAACAAAAAACACTAAATATGTATGACTATTCCAGATGTTTCTTGAGATGAAACAAAACATGCAGCGATTGTTAACAGATTGATGAGAGAGGATTAAAAAGGCTGGAAAAAAATTCCAAGGCACTGCATATATGTGACACCTGAAGGCTTCAAGGTTAGGCTGGAAGCCCAAGAGAATAGAGGTTCCAGGACGTCGATCATCCGCCAGGTATCTGCACAAGACTAAAGGAAACCCGCTAGCAGGGAAAACATTAAAGAACATTCATGAACAGGAGGGGAATGAGTATGTCCAAACATATGGAAGAATTACTGCACTTTCTTCATGGATTTATTTTTACCTCCAAGAAGATAAAGAACAAGATCCCAGAGCATTTAAGTGCATGGTGACTTGGGATACAAGGTTTTGGATTTGATTACAGGGCCCAGTGAGGTTGCATTTTTCACCTCTGCAGTAATAAGAACCTAACGTTACATGCAGCTGAATTGATTCTGTAACAGACAAAACCCAGCATATGGTATTTTGATGTCTTTGTTTTAATCCTGTATTTCCCACTTGTAACATTAAAATACGTAAAATCCTCTAATAGTTGTCTTTGTTCGTTAATCTGGAAAGTGTTTAGCTAAACAAGAAAAAATGCACACTTTGTAGAAGTCATCATTCTGTGTTTCAACATAAACTAATAGGCTTGTTTGTGTGTCCTAACAAAATACAGTGTAAACACCCAGCCAAATGTGTGGAACCACATCCCTGGACCAGGTCTTTTATGAATTACAACACATACAGTAGATGCCCAAAGAAATGGAAAGATTTCTACGCCACCTGTCTTAAAAACAGACTAGACTTTTGATTGCATCCACATTGGTAATGACAGATCATGTAAACTGTCATGCTATGCCAGTTCATACCATCTAGCAGTTAGACTCTGAGTCTGCGTGATCAGGAAATAACCCACTTCACTTTCTTGCTTCCCAAAAGGCCGTTATGCCTGCCAGAAGTCTCTGAGATGGATAGATAGACCCTCCACAGCATTAGTCCTTTTACTGACAAGCCTTTACTCTGCTCTCTAAAAACTGTCATCTTCTATTCCAGTCTTTGCTCACCATGAGACCCAGCACCAGGACCAGCTTGCATTTAACTGGTGCATTGTATCCATACAATGCTGCATGTGTTCCCTCCATTCCACAATGCTATGCAATGATAAAGCAATTTTTATCTCCTTTTTAAAAAACTAATTATAGTGGTAACAGCTGCCTTTCTTACAATTTTTTGCTAGGCTCTTCCTAAACCAAAGTTGTGCCCCTTAAAGTAGAATAGATGTTGCAGTGTATGGGCAACCTTGAGTTGGGTTAAGGTATTCCTGCTGCAGTGGGGACTCTACACAGTGGTGCTGCTCATCCCTAGTTCGCAAGAGCTATAGGCAGCCAGGGGCACAGAGAGCTGATGCCACAGCCACCATGGCTTTCAGTGAACTTCAGTTCCTAAATTGTACCTAACCCTCCTCCAGCCCTCCACATCAGTATTGAAATCTCTATTGTTTAACTTCACTTGTTGCTCTGACTTTCCAATGTGGGTGTTAAACAAATTTAGAATCTTTGGGTTATTTTCTTTGGCTTTCATCCACTCACTAATATTGATCCTGTCACTTAAAAACTGGGGGAAAACCAGATCGTAGTAAAATCAACAGAGGAGTTAGATTCAGCGAGACCACTGTTTTCCATATTCTCGCTAAGTCTGCCATGATGGTGAGTTGCAGCTCAGTGAGTGTGTGGCACAGAACAGTTTCTTCAGGAGGAGAGTATGCTCTGCTACTAGCATTAAAAAGCAGAAGAATGTAAGATAAACAGAGAGGCAGGCTTTAGAGAGAAGGGCTAGTCTTTGACTGTGAATCGTCTAGGTCTAGGGGAGACAATGCAGAAATTGAAGAGTAACTCATATGAGAAAAAAAGCCTGAAAAGGTGAGTCAGGCAACCTGTAAAGAATAACGTTCAAGATTGGTGAGTAAACTGAAAGATGGAACTGAGTGGAGGCATTTCTTATTTTTCCTACCTCCTTCCATTTACTCACTGAGAATTTTGCCAAGAATATCACAGAGAGAGGAAAATAACACAAATACAATCACTCCAAGTATATTTGTCCAAAATTACTGCATGAAGTGAATTGTGAATGTGTTAGAAACAGGCCATGATATCAGTGCTTCTTTCCTTAGCTATGACATCAGCCTCAAAAGAGAAATGGAACAGAAATGAAGTCTGATGCAGAGGACTGTGCTTCAGATACTGGGGAGGCAGCAGAGCCGGTACCAACAAATTCAGCACGAGGAAGAGGATGTGCTGAGCAACTTCACATGTATAGCAGTACCCAAACTGCTCTGATCAAAGCTCTCAAGACAACAGCAGATGGATCTGACATGGCAATCCAAATGTAACAGCCTGGGTCCAGCCCAGAACCCTTTCTCCTCCTCCAAAAATAAAATAAAAAATGAAAAACATATGTGAAATTTAAAAAAAACCCAGCAGTGATACCAAAGATCTAAACTCAAATTCGTATTCCAAAACAAACAGGTGTCTCAGCTCCCAAATAAATTTTTGGCTTGTTATGGGAAATGGTATGATATGGAACTCCTATCCAAGATAATAAATATGAGATGCAACTATGTAGAGCCAACTTGTGAGCCTAAATGACTGAGGAATAAGGTGATAGAGTAAATTTAATGTAGATAAATGTAGAATATAGCATATGAACAAAGTTAAGATTGTTTTTTCTTCACAAAAAAATGGACTCTGAAGTGGTGATTACCACAGAGCAACAACAGAGTGCAACAGAGACCTTGGAGTTGTCATATACAGTGCCATGAAAATATCAGCTCAGTAGCTTTAAAAAAAAAAATAAAATAAAATTCAAATGAACAGCCTCACCAAGCCAGCAAGGTGCTGGTCATACTGATAAAAAAAAATGCAACCTCTTTCATCTCAATATTTGTTTCAGAGACATGCTTGGAAAAATCTTCTAGATTGACTAGTAAGGACAGAGCCACTGCTTCTCTTTAATCCACAGGTGAATATCAGTCATCCTTTATATAATCATCACTGTTCAGGCTCTGCTCTTACATTTTTCTATAAACACCTACTTCTGGCCTCAAAGACAGGATACTGGCTAAGTGATCTGACCTGGTTAAACTGCTCTTAGGTTCTCCTCTCCTCTCAGAAGGGAAATGAATAGAAAGCTTTCACAGGGATGTGAAGACTGCTTTAATTTATCTCTGTTTTCTCCTGCCAAAGCAAAAGCACCCCATGGTGAAGTAAAGAGGGGCATAAACTCGCCCAGTTTCAGAAAGAAACAGAAAGGAAATACTTGACTGTTCTTACAAACCTTTTCAGAATAAAAATGAAACCTTTAATATAGTTCTTCACAGTGAATAGTGGCAATATTTTCTATTTATTCTTCACTTATTGGAGATGCCTCAAAAGCAACAAAACAAGACTTTTTTGTAGCATACCTATGGCATTTTCAACTAGCACTGAAATCCCCCAACTCCACAGAGTTCTTCCAAGAGTCTTACCTGATTCTCATAAGTGAAAGTGGATTCAAACTCATAAACTTTCTTGTTTTACTCATAACAAAATTACACATAATCATTATCTATTTCATGCTCTTCACCATGGTATCTGAGCGCTTAAACCAGCTGAGAATTGTGTTTCTCATTTTCTAGGATTAAGTTTTATGAAATGGAGTCATTTGCTACCAATTTTAAGACACAGGTAGTGTCTCAAACATACCTGAAATTAGAACTACCAGAAAAATAATTTGTTAGCAAGATAAAATGTACTAGATGAAGTTGCTTAAAAATACAGTACAAAGAAAAAGTATTCCCAGCACCAAGAGAAGGAAAAGAGATAACCTTGAAGAATGAGAAAAATGTGGGTGGATGTATGAAATTCTTTATCTATTTATCTCTTTTATAGGTTCCCCCCTCCACCCCAGGTAGTAAAATAATATTTCTTGAAATTTCTGGCACAAATGCTTTCACTGAATCAGGAGCAGAATTGAAACCTACTAACTTAAACCATCAAATGCTGACAGAGATTCATTGTACAAAAAATAAGTTAGGGTCCCAAAGAGGTTTACAACAGCCATGCTTAAAACCTTGACATTGCATTGTTCCATGTGAAGGATACTAAATGGGTGTCATTCTTGTCCTTTCTTGCTCTGCTGAAGTCATTATCAGTGCGCTTCCTTCTGGGCTCCACTGGCTCTGCTAACTCCCAGAGCAGTTTTGCTATTTACTGGCTGAAGATTAATTTCGTAGCACTGTATTTCCATAGATGAAAAAGGAAAAAAAGGACACAGAATCCAAAGCAGAGAGAAACTGAATGGAGTCAGGCTGACATGGATTTTCTAGGATATCATTTAGTTTCATTGCTAAAAAGATTTTAATTTTAGAAGGTACTATTATGTCAATTTAGTCTGACTACTACCTTCAGTTCAATTTGCAACCGAGTGACTTTGTCTCTTGGAGTCTCTGTAGTGGCAATTAATACCATTTCTCTCCTGTTATCTGAGATCTCTGGATCTCAAAAGGTGGATGCCATCCTTAGTAACACTTGGCTATTTGCCAAATGGACCCTTTGCTAACACTTCACATGGAAAACAGTTGAGTGAACCAAGTGTCATTTGTGGTAAATCAAATTAAAATTTACCTTTTTTTTTTTTTTTAGAATTTTATATCCATCTCCTTTTAATTATCAGATCTAAGTAAAAGCTAGCACTTTTTGGCCTATGAAGAAACCTCAGAAGAAACACTGCCACTCTGCTGAAGAGATACATAATTTTTCAGGATATTTGGTGAGAGAGAAATTATTTACAGAATAATTTAAAAACACAGGTTTTATCCATGTATCCAAGCTATAGTCAAGATGATAAATGCTCTTAAAAAGTTCCTAGGGGGTCTTCAAAAAAGAAAATCGAAACTATATACCTTGTAATCCTTAAACCTTAAATTTTTTAGAAATTTTGTTATGGTCCCTGTATTTTAAGAAAAACATTCCTTCTTGTCTTAGTTAACACTCTACTCTCTGCCCTTTAGTCTGCTCTCAACTGTCCTCCTCACTCACACCCTTCTTGCTAAATCAAAGTACAACACACATATCTGAAGGTCTCCTCAGCACCACCTCAGGCTTCCTTACACTCTGCTTCAGCTGCCTGTGAAGAAAATGTATTTTGTGGTTTATTCTGTACCTTACCAACTCCTAGGAGGAGGAGGTGGATCTTAGTTCAACAAACTTGCTGAAAAGCAGAAAACATACCTGCGGCCTAGTTCCATTTTCAGAGCTTCTTGCTCTAGAAGTTTTAGAGATGTGTGTCTAGAATATATGTGTACTGTCCTCAGCAAGCATGTATCTTTTAGAAACTGTTTTAGAGTATCTGAAGAATAAAAGATTTTTTTCTCCAAAGAATCAACCCTGATTTTACACTGACACCAGTACACACAGGGACAGAGTTTTGGGCAGCCTACTGTAATATGAATTATGTTACATTATATTATATATATTAAAAAAATATATAGTTTACACAGTATATTATCCCCACAGAGGAAGTTTGTCAATCCTGTTTATCAAAAATAGATTTTCATATAAGATTAGACGAGCTCCCGACAATCTGGCAGCATAAGCATGGCATACAGATTCATCTGTTTGGTATGACATTTATGTATTTTAGCATCTGTCTCTCTCATGCCATTATGACAAATTTAGGTTGGGACATTGAAAAACCTGTCTTTACGGATATGTTGAAAATACTATTCAGTTAAACAGTGCCTGCCTGAGATTCTTTCAAAATTGTATCTTGTCCTGGCTTTCTTTTTTCCCCTCTGCTGCAATGTAGCTAAATCACCATTAATAGCTCTAAAGAAAACTTTCCAAAGCAGCACCTTCCCCTTGCCCACCTAAGATCCTTCCTTGCAAACCTCAGCAGCTCATCTGTCTTTCTAAGCATAATTCTGTGTTTTTTTCAAAGCCCAGAATCAAAATTTGCTCACATTTTTGCTTGTTCAAAAACAACAGGTCTGAACCCATGAGTTTTTCTGGGCACTTCAAGGATACTCTAAAACTATTTTGTGTAAAATTTTTCCCAATAAATCTTTATTCCCTCCAAAATTTAGATAGCCACTTTGCAGGAAGTTGAACTGTAGTTTTGAAAAATAGCTTGTCTTACAAAACAATCACGTAACCAGTTGCAGCCATTAACACTAAAAGCTTTCTTCATGTTGATAAGCACCAATGTAAAATGATGCAGCTAAGAATTAAAAACAGTTTAATGCTGAACTGAAAATATGATTTTCTAAAGCAGGAAAAAAAAAGAAAAAATAATTTTGAATGGCTTTCTTATTTTACATTAAATTATAAAGAAATCATCATTAGTATCAGGAGAATCTTTGTATATGAGGAGTATAAACGCACTATAGTATGGAAGAAATGTATCACTAGGTATGTGGGGGTTTTGTGTGAAAATTATTTTAGAGTCTGGCAGGACATAAGGTCATTAATAACTATAGATTGTGTATTTACACGTGTATTTATATTGCCACAGTATGTGTGTTTGTTAAATGTATCTCATAATGTATTAGCCTCATTTGTAATTGCCACATCAAGTACAAACTTTAATTTAAATCCTGAGTAAAGTTTTATACCTTCTGCGGAGGGTCTGGTCTCATGGGGCAGGGAGCCCCTGTCAGACCTCCTACTGCCTCCCTCTTGGCTGACCTCAGGAAACGTGTTTTGCTCCTTGTGCCTCAGTTCCTATCCCATCTCCCTCTTGCAAAATATTTAGAATAAGATCCTATTCACTTATTACTTCATGAGGACACTGTGTATTTATTTTTGCCTCCAGAAATCCCAAAGTATGTCTTTATTTCCTACGAATAATCTTTTCAACAGCAATAAAGAGGAAGAAATACTAGATCAGCAGTAATTAGAAGAGCTGTCTGTCAGAAGTGATCAATGCAAATATTCAAGGTACTCCTGTATTTCTAAATACAAACTTCCATTTTTAAGTAGCTTTTAAAAAAAATCTCTTTATCTGTTTGATATTTATGTTTTCTTGATAATTTAACAGAGATTTCAGTGCCATGGTGCCAGCACCGCACTGTAAGGATATCATCAGCTGCACAGTCTGGAGAAGGCTGTGGTCTGTTGGTATCAGGTTGGCTCTCCAGCTGAGAGCACTTCTCTTCGGTGCAGTATTTCTTTTCTCCTTGCAGCAGTATCATTTTCCTTCTCATGCAGGGCACAACAGTCCCCAACTGTTCAGACAGCTATTATTAAAATACCAGATTATTAAACTTTACTAATTCTTCACTCCACACATCCTCTACAAAAGAAGGCAGACATAGCCAGGGAAAAGAAAATAAATGCTAGTATCAGTCATTTTAACTCAGCAATGAGACTTGTTTACAACCTTTCTTTCCTGGCCCAATAACTTAATTAAAGACTCTTCCTTTGTTTTCACCTTAATCCATTTTAGATTATTTTCAAACTCTAGTTTAGATTACTCTCAATTTAACCTCTCTGGTTGATTAATTGGCACCTCTTACCATAACACATGAATGCTTCACAATTTTCAGTGCACTTTTTCTTCCCATTTTAATTAATTTATTTTTCTATCAGCTACCAAGCATTGGGGAGACCTGCATTCCAACCCCCACGCTGAGGTCTGCCTATGCATCCTCTATTAAGCAGTCATTGAAGAACATTTATAAGGCATTCTTAAAGCAGAGATCAAAACCTAAACCTTTTCCATTCCAGATGAGCAAGTCCCCCTGGCCCAATGACTCTCACATGATTATGTCCAACCTTCTACACTCTTGCCTAGCACAGTGCATCACTGTAAGAAGGAGAAAGCACTGGAGAAGAACCCCTCCCCATTTAGAAGACACGCATGCTGGCAGATATTGCATAAAGAGGGCCATACCACAAACATTCTGTCCTGAAGGGTAGCTGCCATGATGTGTTTTGCCCATGACTCGGCAGTGCAGACACATGCAGGCTGATTTCAAAGCACCCTGCCGGTGGGCATCCCCTGCCACCTAAGGAAGCAGCACAGCGGTGTGGGGATTGTTCATCTGACTCCGTGGATCACGTAAATTCTGAGTTTCTCGGTACTCATAAAAACTACAAGTTTAGGGACATGTGCAAGGGCACGGCTTCAACCACCAAGGGAATTTTATCAGCTAAGGAAACATTTTGAGGATCAGTGTCTTACACCTCTACAAATCTGCCTCGCTTGAGGCACTCCTGTGAAATCATGCCCACCAGGACTGCTGTCTGTTTATCAAGATCTTACTCAAAGTTCATAGCCTATCTGAAAACTGCAATCTTTAGCCATTTGCAGCCTATCAAGCTCTGTTCACATTTTTATAAGTCCTAATACCTTCTGTGAAGGAGTGAGTGATGATCCCCAAATTATTGGCTTCCCAGTGCTCAAACAGAGCCAGTCAGCTGATGAAAACAACAGGCTGAACTCCCAAGGACATGACTTCAAAACTCTGAGATATGATTAAAAACTTACAAATGATACATAACCCCTGCTGTGAACCAGATTGACTGGCATCTCTTCTTTCCAAAGGACCCGGGCTTTATCCGGCATGCTAGAAATTCTAACTTACACCAAGTATAACACCTTCAGATGGTGTTAGAGCTCAAATACTGTGCACTCAAAATAGGTTACACAGAGATACCTATGGAGAGAGAGCCAGAGGGAGAGAGATGGCTCATAAAACAGCCTCAAAGTACTTAATTTTGCTGCCATAGGTGATTGGTTTAATATAAGGTATTTTGATCTCTTTGCCCCAAGAAAACATAAAACATTCAAAGAGGCTTGAAGAAGTCCTCCCAAACAGTACTCCTTTTAACCTGTCAGCATCCACAGCATGATTCCCAGTATAACCTCATGCAGCCGTGGGACTGGCTGTGCCAATCTCTCCAAGGGTGCTCTCTCACAGAGTAAGGCCTTCTTCCTCACATGTGCTAGTCCTTTCCAGGTCTTTTCCCAGGCAGAGTGATTCCCCCGTGATTCCCCAGCTGGAAAGCTTTCCCAGCTTCTCTGCCAAAAAACAAAGTTGCAAGGATGGCAATCAGTTTTCTTGCTCCCAACTACTTCTACAGTCCACGGCTTGTACCATAAAAAAAGAATTTTTTGGAGCTATACCAAGCTTCCCCTCTTCTTGCCCATTTCTTTACCCCAGTACACTGGAAGAAGTTCCTTGTCACACACTGGCAGCTAAAAATAGTTTGATCTAAGATTTTCCCCCCCCCTGTATTAGTTCATGAGTTTTAAATGAGTACAATAAGGCAAAAGACATATTAAGGTTTATTCAGCTTTTGGCAGGTTACCTAACAAGATGAGGGGATTTTTCACCATAGTTTATGTCCTGTCAGATCTTTTGCATGATAATTATTGAGTATATATGAATAAAAATTATTCATTGGTTATGATCTTTGTTTCTTCTTCCAAATTTCTTTCTCTTTTTACCAAAAAGTACTCCTTTGAGTTAAATGAAATAAGATGAGCAGATGTCTCTCAGCTCATCTGAAAGTGCCTGAGTGACAGTAGTAACACTACTAACACTGAATTATGGCTCTAAACCTTGAATCCAATTAATTAGAGGCTTTGTGAACATTTCTAGTAAAAGTAGTAAACAATCACATCTTTTTCACTTGGGTCCCTTGCAATTTTATTTTTTTTCCCCTTTTGGTTTAATTTTAAACATGGAGTTAGTTACCATTAACTGTATCTCTCATTTAAAAAAAAAAATAAAATACAAAGGTAAGAAAACTTACTCTAAGATTAATCCAGTACACTGTGTCTTGCAGAAAACATCCTTGCCTCTGTTTTCTCCCACACCTCGCACTCTTCACCTGAGCTTTTTTTGCTATAGCTAATTCCACCACGGTACGATCCTGGCATACTGTTTCACTAAATAACCTAATTTACAGTTTCTTGATTGCTAATGCCAAACATGGTTTAAATATTAAAATAGATTTCTTCTTTACCTGGTATTTTAGCCACCTTCAGCAGGGGTGGATATCCTGATTTCCAGATCATCCATGGAACAGTAGAACACCAGTAAGAGGTTAACATCAACAGCCAATAAATTCTCCACCTAAAAGAGATAACAAAGAAAATACCACCTGTACTGAAGTAGCTCCTATTCAGTTTCTGATAGATAATTACTGTACCGGTGCATCATATACCTCTTGGTATCTACTTTAGAAATAATTACGTTCAACAGAACCTACCTTTTATTTCCCTCCATGCTTACAAACATAATACTACCCTGTGCTCTACACACATAAAACAAAGAATCGCCCCTTGACTCAGCATTAGTGAGAAGGACAGGGTTTAGCAGTGTGTTCAGACTCCAAAAAGGATTCCTCAAATCCAAGCATGTCATACAGATCTCTGAAAAGAAGCTAGATATTGCTAAATATTTAATAAGAACATGGCATAAAACAGTAATTACTGTCCTGTCTTTACTGAAGGAGTCTTTACCGAAAGGGAAGCAGACACTCCTCTCTCTTTCCTTGCCTGCTGTTGGAGCTCCTCAGCTGGGACTACAGCAAGGACACTTTCTCAGCCAGAAGCAGAGACTAAAAACAAATATCAGCCACCCACAATCTTTCCAGTAAAACATACTGCTTAAATATAACTTAAGAGTTGTACTGAACTGATGGAAATGAGAAGACAGAAAACCTAAACATCTTCTGATAAACAAAAATCACTATATAGAACAACTGTCCACTCCTGTTTCCTTTCATGCCTGTTTGCAAACATAGACCACTGGTTCTCATCAGTACTCATGAACTACTTTTAAAGGATTTCTGAAAGGCAAACAAAAAAGCAAGCAAGTATTATGTGGCTTAAATTCTCTATAAAAGGGTCCATACCAGCAATGGGAAATGTTTCCATCTGTATGCTCTTATCTCTAAGCTTCCTTACCTTTTTGGTCAGGTGGAAACTCCTTTCCAATTCATTCTCAGTTAATTCTAATATTTCCCCATTCCCCCTACAAGTAAATAAATTCTCCCTACTATGGAGAATTATAGGTGACGTTGGTGGGGCCAAGGCACATTGACTATTCTAAAACCCATTAAAGAGATTCTCTGACACAGGCACTTTTTACAGCAAATATGAAGGAAGGTGATAGGCAGGCTCAGTATGAGTGGTGTTTAACATGTACCTAGTGACCTCTCTTCCATTAGTTCACAGAAAAATCTTTCATATGGACCTAGCTGCCCAAAAGAAAAAACAATAATCCTGGTGAGGACAATGGTGGACATACTGACTTCTGGCTGCTGAAGTGAAAAGAGTTTTGCTGGCATAATGTGGTGTAATTTATGAACCACTTCAGACACAGTTGTCCAAATGTCTTTTGAAAACCCGGTCTGGCAACTGTAAGAGCTGCATTAGCAGTACACTCCTAAAATCGCCTCAAGGGTTATCAACCTACCCATCTGTCTTTCATGGAAATGGGATGGAAAAGAGCCTGTAGGTACTTAGTTCGTGTCTTTGCCAATGCAAGACTGCTCCACACTGTGTTCCTAGAGGTTTGTCCAGTTTTTAATGACTCGAGTAAAGGAGCTCCCACCATTTTCCTCCCAGGACTATTCTCTATCATAAAAGATTTCATTGTAAAGAAACAATTCCTGACACTCAGCCTAAAATATTCCCTTGCTGATTTTCCATTCATCTCTATTACATATATACACTATACAGCAAAAGCCAAACTGTTCCCAGTTACATCATACAGTCCTTTAAAAGTTAGTCATATTGCCTTGGTGTAATGCTGAAAAGAAGTTGTCCTCACACTTTGTTCTTCAGAAAATCTTGATGGAGGTAGCAGCTTTATTTTCATGACACACATTAAAAGAATAAAGGGTGTAAACTGGCAGGAACCTCGCATCAAATGAAAATTTGCAATTCTACATTAGCCAGGCCCTTTTTGAAAGTTGTGAAAGAAATAAAAGGCCACAGTCTATCGGGATTTTATAAATCATAAGGTGCTGGGGAGTGTGTAGATAGCAGAATGATGTCATTTACCAGTAAACAATTTGCAGACTGAGAGCAGCCTCTGTGCAAATTTTCCTCATTGTAAGAGGTCCATTCCTGTGCAGAGCTGCTGTGTCTTGGTTCTTCGATTCCATTAAAAGGTATCGTAAACAATAACAGCAACAATAACTCATTGTTAACTTGCAGAGCCCTTGGCTCTTAACAATAGTATTTATTCAGGGAGTGTTCTGTATTTACACATTCTTAAGTTATGAGCAGTCATCTCTAAGGATAAGGAACTGCTGCAACTCCATGCAGCATGTGGCCTGGGGATGCATAAATATATAATCCTACATCACCAGTTGCACAATGGTTTTTTGCTTATCTTTTTTTCCTAGATATCCCCTAAAAACAATCATTTTAAGAAAAGCCTGTTCCTTTCAAAAGTCTAAGGTTCCTTTCAAAGCAGGAACTAGCAGTGCAATTTGCCTTTAAGTTTTAATCTTTATCACTTTGATTATTGATCAGATTGTTTAATGCAGCTTTATAAAAAATTGTGCCATAGGTAGTACTAGAAAGAGGTGTGTATACTTTAGAGTTTACATTTTTATATGTGAAATAAAAGCTGAATTTGAGCCCCGGTAGATATTAAAAACAGATGAAATTGTTCTGACTTTCGCTGACTAGTCCTTCAATTAGTTTGCTCTTTAGTTCTGCCAAAATTACTTGTGACATTTTATTCATTGGCACAATAACAACAGGTCATTTTCAATAACCCATGGCTAGCCCCATACAAAGAGATTAAACAAATTCTCTTATTTCCCATGGGAAATGTTGAGGTCAGTCTACAGGCTGTAGAGAGAAGGAAGGGTTAAAATTCCACTGCCAAAGCCTCTCCAGTGATTACAAACACAAAGCAAAAGAAATCAATGTTAGTTATGGGACAAAAAATATAATCGCACAATCAAGAAATATCTTTCTTTTAAAATGGATAACTGAAGTACTTTATTATCTTCTTTTATTCACAGCTCCTGTGAGGAAGAAATGCTGCAGAGACCTCAAAACAAGAGCATCTAATATGGTGGGTAACCCTAAGTGCCGACCTGAATTTTGGTCGTCTTTACCTCTTGCCATATCTTTGATCTTCAAGAAAAATGCTACTATGGCTGAAGATCTAGGAATAACGAGAGAAGCCCACAAAAGTCTCACAGCAATTACTAAATAGAGCAAGGAGATTCACTGACCTTGATCTCTCACTAATCACTGTGCCCAAGACCCAGACTGAGCCCATCTCTCACTGATGTTGGTGTCACTAATTAAGGCTTTATGATTCACAATGGATAAGAAATTGGAGCAATTTACAGTGGCTGAGAGACAGCACCTGGTACTGCAGGGCAGCTCCCAGCCCATCCCAAGTTACACCCTTCTGATTTGTTAGTCCATCCATGCAGACTCCAGCTCACACCAGTGCAGTAAGTACAAACTGCATCTACAGCAGAGCCACCACAAAGGACAGAAAGTTTTAGATATGAGGACTTCCATTTACATGGCTTCATATGTCTCCAGATCCCCTACAGAACAGCAGGCCAGCAGTCTGACAGAAAGCATGCTGCCCGCGCTACTGTGTTCTGTGTTTGCAGTGCCATAAAGATTATACATGCCCAAATCAGCACAATTTTTCTTCTTTTTTTTTTTAAAAAAACCTAAAATGCTTTCCCTTATGGACCTCATTTGTCCTTATGACCTGCAGAGTGTGGCGGTTCTGCAAAAACAGGGCTTCAAGAGTGGCTTTGTGAAAGTCTAAGTATGGCTTATTGAATCTAGCCACCAGTTCCTCTGTTTATTTATTTAACTTTGGAAATGCAACCCAGACCCCTCAGAGCTTACCTGCAAATAGGGGTTGGGATTTTTGGTATTCTTGGTTGTGTTGGAATTTTATTTTTCTTTTCTAGGTTAAAAAAAAGGCCTCACGTAAAGTTAATCCCTCAGTAATACCAAGGCAACTCAATCTACAGTTGATATTTAGATGTCATAGGAACCAGAAACTATGACAATATCATAATTACCTTAACAGTAAACTCATTCAAACTCATTTCACTGGAAATGAGAGTGGAATCTGAAAATGTGAGCAATGAAATCCTAGAGAAAGGTCTACATTATTCTTGCAAAACTGAACTGCTTTTCTCACGGATAAGGGACAAGGTAGATAGAGAGAACTGGCCTGAAATAGTAAAAAGGGCAGAAGCACAATCAAATATACCTAAACCAGAAACCTGGCATAAAATTACTTATTTATTAACTCCACAAAGCTTTAGCATGCCTGTTTGAGAAAAAAAAAAAACATTTTAAAGATAAATATCTGAGATCAGACAGACAGTTGAAGGCATTATCTGGGGGGAATTGTCCAACACATCACACACATTTTGATATTAATAAAATAAATCTGAAAGGTAACTGAAATAACATTATGTGCTTCTGCGACTACTGTTGTATGTGAAAGAAAATATAACAACAGTAAAATGATTCTCCCATGTACCATGACAGGTATATTTGATGGATGGAGTTTTACCAGCAAATCCACAAGTCTTTTATATTCCTCCCATATCATCTGTATCTGTGAAATTAGATGTTGTAGAACAAAATGGACTATTCAAATGGTACAGAAAATCCATCTCAGTGTTCAAGTGGTGGTAAAGGTTTTGTTTGTTACGATTTCAGAAAGCCCTTAGGGGCATGTTTTGCAAAGCTAACTTTTTTTTTTTTTTTTTTTTGTAACTGTAACTTTTGGAGACAAGGTTGCATCTATAAAGGAGGAGGGTCCAAGACAAAATATGAGTCTGTTCCCAGGCAACTGAAAGTTCCCTTCATATTGGAAGCTTTTGGCAGGAAATTTCAAAGTTTTGCTACAAAGTAAAAGAACTCTTACTGTAGATTACGAAGGAAAAGCAAATGGCTGAAGACTTACTCACTTAACAGCTTGCAGGAGTGCTTGCCAGGCATGTGGATAACCAGCACTCAGATCCCTGCTCAAGCCTTGTGTACCTCAGAGTTACAGACCCCTAGCAAGCACTCTTACTGTAAGGCTTTTCATTCCAGCTCTGTCTGCTGGTAGAACCGAAATATTTGCCCTACTCTTCTAGGAGAAGCATATTACATGAGATATGATGAGTGGTCATTGTGGATCATTCAAGAAATCTTTAAGTGGGTTCTCTCAAACTGGTGACCACCCCCAATACCACAAAACTGGCATTAAACGTGAAAACCTAAAAACTCCATTAGTGTAACAAATTACAGTATATGGAGCAATTGTGATTACAAGTCTGCAATTCCCATACAGAGGCAACGATATCAGCAATAATGATAAAAAAAATTTTCATTTCAAATCATAAGATTTTAATCCATATTTGCAATGGTAAGTATGGGGGATCTTTTGTTTTCAGCTGAAGGTCATTCACTTACATTGTTCTGATTCAGTTCCTACTGAGACAGATGTTATCTGGCACCAGCACTATAATTCAAGGCCACTCTGAAAGCATAATTTCAAACATGAGAGAAAGTATTTTGGAAAACAGCAGTCTGGCTAGTTTTGTCATTTTTGTAGGTCTTCCTCATAGCCTTCTTTCATTATTATTTTATCTTACGGTTGAAAAAGCTTGGTTTGCTAACATTCATCTTTTACAGCCTAAACATTTCAGGAAGCATGAGCAAGATGATGTTGACTTTTCATATTGAACTGCTTCAGCTGAGCTTCAGATTTAGATTTATGTGCTGGCAAATGACCCACCCCGCCTATTTTTTTTATGAGATACCGAGAGTGATTTCTCAGATTATTCCCTCCCAACGTGCATCATTTAAATATGACATATGTCTTTAGTTTGGATTCTAAATTTGAACACAGTTTCACACTCCACATCCTTAGAATAATGAATAGTATGAATTACTCACTGTACCTGTGGTTTTCTCTCAAATTGCATGGGGCTGGTGTTCAGATCAACATTTCTAATCATTGTTTTTGTGATCCCAGTAGTAGCCAGTAGAAACTACAGTAGCTGTATGAAGGATTAAAGATGACTGTATCCACCTTCTCCTCTCCCAGTTCTCCCATCTTACATAACTTGACTGCAAAAATGAAACCTGTTCAGCTGAAAGCTGGATTGGCAATTCACACAATTTGTGAAAAAAACATATTTTACATTAAACTTGATGAGGACTTCCCCAGTATCTCTATCACTCTGCACTTCCAGGAGGGGACTTGCACACTCAAGGGCTTCAAGGAATGGTGAAAAGATGTCACCCAGTCAGCACAGCTGAACAGTGCTCAGGCTGCATCGGAGCTTTTTCAGTCATGCAATATAACGTCGCAACACACGTGCCAGGAACAAGTGGAATGGTAACAGAAACTAAGGGCAAAAAGTGATGGGGTAAGAAAATAATTTTACAGAAATAAAGCCCTGACAGTAGTTCAAGTTAAGCCATAGTCTCCTCCAGGTTCCTACAGATCTGAATGCTGAAACCATATTTGTCTTTGGCATCTGGCAAAGTCATTTAATATGTTCTTATGGCCCTGCATGCAGTTAAGCATGCACTGTATATTATTTTATGATGTTTGAATTGGAATCACACTTTCTGGGTACAAGTATTCATGTTTTTGCAGATTCTTGTGTAAAGCTGGGAGAACCTGTTTCCAATTTCATGACCGTTTATCGCTAATCCAAAATGACTGCAGCATTACCTACAGACAGGAAGCTGGATGAAGACTTGTGTGTTTTGGATGCATCATGCTCTTCCCAGGAAACTCTGTTAAACTAGTTTTATGCTTACATGAGAGGAAGACAGAAATTACTAATGGACATGACTGTGCCTAATCTATATATAGTTTAGCAAAATAAAGGTAAAACTGAGATGGGTCTTATAGCAGCTCTTCATCCATATGAGCTCAAATAATCATTTCAGCATTCCATGCAGGTTTCTGCTTTTGCTTTCTCAAAACTCAAACTGCATAAAAGGGTCCTGCACTCACTAGGTCAGCCAGCTTTCAGGAATTTTACAGGTTTTGCTCTCTAGGCCTAACAGTTAAATTTTCCTGAAATAACTAAAATCTTACTGCAAAACATCTCTTCTGTATAATTCACACTATCATCTTGCAAGAGATTACACTGAACTGCAGTCATATTACATGTCAAAGGGAACATACTGCAGAACATTCCCTTGGGGAGCAAAAAACAATGCTGACGAGAGGACGGATTAAGCTGTCCTCCAGAACAACCAGGAACAGCCTAAGAAATATGTACTTAACATTTTATGAACTTCTAAAACTTTAGAGGTTCATTTTGGCCAGCAGCTGATTTAGAATTGTTCTAATAACTCTTGTGAGAAAAGGCTTTCTCCTGAGATTTATAGCAGTCCAGGATTTTGATGGATAGAAAAAGCTGTAAGATTGCTCTCTTAATAATTCTGGACTTTTATGTTTAATCATCATAATCAAACACTAAAGGTGCATATTTTTCTCTCCTTAGAAAATTAACCATTTCATTGAAACTTTGCTGAAAGTATTAGCATCTGGTTTACTTGAAAAGGATTTGATCTGATTGGATTGTTTATTATTCTGTCCAAATACATTGCTCATTATGTTACTCAAGCAACATAGGCAAGGTTTTCAAGGAGTATATATCATTGGCCACAGTTAGAAAAATGCCTCCAGGTTTAACTTCCAATTAATTGAACCTGTAGTTAGCTAATAGTAAGCATAAAAATTAGCAAACAATCTTCTTTCTAGAAGCTGCATATTCATTTGACATTATTTAATAATAAACAACATCTACATGACCCATCCAGAAATGCAGGGAGAAAAATGAAAATAAGAATTTAAAGAACACTGTTTATAACAGTGAGAAAACAGGAAAAGAGATAACTAAGACTCTGAATGAAAACACATTTTCAGAAACCATTTAAAACTATTTGATCTAGTAATGTCATATATTTTTTAGGTCTTTTGCTGTCCTTTACAAGTTTTACTTAAGAACAAGCATAACTCTGTTACCAATTTTAGTTGACTGAGTCCAAATGCCTATGGCTAACCCCTTCCCTCCAAATTCTGTACCTAAATGTTATTACCTGAGGAGATGCTATACGTACACTTGTTTCTTGCTCTCAGGAGAGAGTTAGAGAAGGAAACCTTCTTCATGGAGCATACTGTTTTCAGTGCTTCTGCACGTGATGGAGATCTCTGGAGATAGGGTTTTCTGATACTTGTTTAGTCTATAAGATATAATTTGGCATTTTTTCTATTAATAGTCAAATAACCATGAATTGTTTCTAACATAACTATGAATTGCACCATGCTTTGGTGTTTCTTTGGAAGATTTACATTTTCCTATATTACTTTATAAATGTCTTCAGAGTTTTTCCCCTTAATTTTATTATTGGATTTTATGTATTTAGTTACAGTAGATTATGATTTCCATGGCTAACTTTTTAACTGTCAAACCATTTAATAGAATGGAAATTTAAAGATCAACAAAGAATATATGTCAAAGTATGTTCACAATCCCTTAAAAATAATTAAATTTGTAGGAAACAAAGAACAAAGCTATGTTTGTCCCTTTCCACTAGAGCTCTATAGTGTGAAGCCCACCAGAACTCAACAGCTGTGAAGCCACAGACACTATTCAGTATCCTGAGGGGAAAATAACCTGCTCTAATAGCTCCCAGTATACATTCAGTACAATCTTCCCTCTCCCCAGAAACAGTTTGTGACTCAGCCTTAGTGTTTTTCAGGCAGAGTCTGGGTGATTATGTCTAGGAAAACAGCTCTGAACAACACTTACCTGACCAGAAGGTACTTACAGGAGCTTAACATCTCAAAAGGAAAAACTGCCTGTCTGTCTTCTTCCCTAAAATAAAAAATACTTGAGCCTGCAAAGGGAGTAGGAAACAAGAATTTCCAGGATGAACGAGGGGGTACAGGACCATGAGAAGGAATTACCTTGACAAGCAAGGGAGGCATGTGAGGATCCAGAAATCACATGAATGGCTGTAGCCACATTGTAGTAAGTCGTAAAACACTCCACCCCCTCCTACCTTTTCTTCCTGCAGAATAAGGGAAGTGAGTGATGATCACAACTGCCATCACACACCTAGTGCCATGTAAAGGTGTCACATCCAGGAGAAAATTAAGGGACAAATACTCAGTTTATGGGAAAACATCACAGTTCAAAAATACCTATGGTACTACTAAGGACCCGAAAACAGTTCATGGCTAAAATACAGGATGAAGCATCAAAAGGTTCCTGTTCCATTTCCAGCTGTCAGAACCTCCTGGTGGGACTTTAAACAAGCTGCTTAGCTTTCCTGTGCCCTAACATCCGCAAGATATTTGCCTGTTCCTAAATATTCTATAGCTTGTAAAGAAAAAGGCTCAGTCCTCCTGTTAAATGTTTCACATGGAATAATTAAATAGTAACCGGAGCAAAGAGAGAGCGTGAAATTGTCAGGCACCATCCCAGCATGAGGGAAAGCTGAGCTACAGTCTTTCTTCTAGTAAACATTTCAAAATCTTGGATGAAGCACTAATATGCAGGCTCTCTGTGCTCTTTGGAGTACTGCACACTTTAACGGCATCCATGGAATGGGCAGAAAGCGTCATCTACCTTCTTGCACATGCTAGTGGCAAGGCATCCTCACAGAAGTGTGTCTTTGATTTGCTTTAGGCAGAGGAAAAAAAGATTAATCGATGTCCTGGACACGAGACAAATGCTGAGCAACTGGATAAGAAGATGGCAGCTGCCATGGCAGTACTGCCTCTGGTCAGAGAGCTGCACCTATTTATTTGGTGGATTTGGTGTGCATGGATGGATTTGCATCTCTCTGGCGACTCGGGCGGGAGAACACCCAGCGCATGGCATTGGACATGGCGTCTGTCAGTGGGCATGCAGGCATTTAATGCCGCAACAGCAAAGCACTTCTGGGCGCAGCAAGACATAACACTTTTGGCACCCGAGGAACTCCGGCGCAGCAAACCGAGGCTGCTGGATACACTGGTGCTGGACAGGGGCTGAACATGACTTCTGAGGAGTGGAATTTCAGTGTTAGATGCTTAGAACATGAACCACAGGATTTAGGTGCTGGTGTGCCAAAGAAGATTCGGCCCAGAATGGCCACATAAATACAGCTGTTCAGATTTTAATTTTTCTTTAAACAAATGTGTTTCTCTTCAAATAGTGTAGATTTGCCAAAACCAAGGCTTTTGTAGGAGTGTATCAATTTAAACTTCAAGGAAAGTGCTCCATGTCCAAGACACAAATCCTGTTTAAACCCCAAGATTTCTTACCACTATCCCTCTCTCCAATATCTAAAAGGCCAGACATCAGAAGACTCATCTCAGGTATACAAATGGAAGTTTAAGTCCTGGTTTGACTCAGAGATAAGAGTTCTTGAAACTCAGTCTCATGCAAAGCAGAAGTAAATTATAAGCTCAGCCTAAGGATAGAAAGGTCTTGTCCTTTTTGGTTTTTTTTCTTAATTGCTATTTTCATCCAAATGCAAAGCAGGAAAAGCTCTATATTCTCCCTCTTTTTTTTTTTTTTTTTTTTTTTCTGTCGGCCAGGAAATCTATTTCCTGTTCAGCTTTAGGCACAACTTACTCACCCCCGCACTGTTTGGCCACTGTAGGATTTTCTGTACCTTCGGTTATTCTCTCTATTTTTGTTAAACTGCCATTGGGGAATTAGTGCTCCAGGTTCATTTTTGAGTGACTTCCAAGAATAAAATATGTCCATCAAAGCAAGTGTACTGCTCCCAGTTACTTATATTCTATCTCTGAAGGCAGAGCTTGGCCTGAGTACTGCACATCAAGGAGTTGTTAGTTCTGAACCATGTTGGCTTCTCATTTCAGGATACAACACAGCCTTTCCCACAGCATTCTAGAGTAGTGTTACACACAGCAACCTGCTGTATGTTCAAAAAAAAAAAAAAAACCAACAAAACCAAACCACATTGGTTTCTGAATGCACTGAAAAGATATAGGACCATATTCACCAATAAGTTCCAGCTGCTTTGCACTCTTTTGGCAACACAAAACAGCTGTAAAGCTGGTTTATCTGGGTTTAGCCAAGCCTATGGATACTTTGCATCATCAGAGTACAGAGAAGTCAGGACTTTCTACCAAGTCTAGCTGATAGAAAATATTACAGTGCTACTACACAAAGCACAGGGAGGTAATAGATTAACATACCTTCAGTCTGCCATACGTTATTATTCTGGACTAAATCTTGTCACAGGTTCCACGGAAGGGGAGGGCGATCTCCATTTTCTGCTTATCAATTATATATCTGAAAAATCCTCTGCACACACACTTCTTTAAAAAATACTCAAGACAACACGTAACTACATTTTAAATGTTCCAAAAATATCAATTTTTAATGATACTTTGAATGCATTTTGTTATACCACATATTTGAAATATGAAAATTGGCAAAGTTATCCCATTTTAAACATACAGGATTTTATACAGGGGATATGTATTTTAAATATACGTCCAATAAATTTTAAGCAAATATATTATAAATATATAGAAAACCTATATTTTTTCCATATGCGAAGAAATGATCCCTGTTACAGCCATTTTATTGTTCACTGCAGACAGTTATGTGAAGCAGACTGCATTCATTTTATTTTTCTTCTACAAATCTGGAAAATTTTTGCAGATCCCTCACATACAGTTAGCATGATAACTGAACCCTATTACAGACATAGTGTAACTACAATGTAAAATCTATCTCTTGAGCTCTATTGACAGAGCTGTGTGTTTTCACAAGAGCTCTTAAAAAATTGGAAGGCAAATCAGTCCTACTTGGGTTCATGTCCTTGGTCCTCAGAGATCCATGGTTTTATATCCTTGACTTAATCACACTGCATCTTAAGACTTCTATTCACAGTTTCCTTTTGGTATTGGAAACATCTACATCAGAAGCAGAGGGCCATAGTTATGATAACTTGGTGACTAAACCAAGGATTACTCGAAAACCCCTCCTATAGTTAGCAGAGTAATTTAATTTCACAACCAATTTGTTGTTTCCAAATTCTCAGGTTTTTTGAGCATTGAAAGAACTGTTGTTCATAGTTTAGCACTTGGGATTATAGATTTTGCTCAGCAGTAAAACAGCTTGTTTGTTAAAAATAAATTCTCAGCTGAAAGCAAATTTATCCATATAGTAAAACCAAACAACTGCTATTCAGGTCTGGATGCAAAGTTCCTAGCCTTTCTATGACACTTCAGGTGCCCAGAGAACAAGAAATTAAGAATCAGAAGGAAAACAGATCTGTTCTCCAATTGTGTAAACTTTTGATCCTACTTGTAAACAATTGTCCAGGGGCAAATAAATTTTTAGAACTAGGTGCTGGTTCTTTAAAAGATTTCTGACCATGTCATCTCATCCCGCTATTGCTATTTTATTTCAGCAGTCAGCTATTGTAATACTCCTGTTTCCATGACCTTGCAGAGTAGATCTGTCCCTCTTTTGACAGATCCTAAATACCAGAGTGTGCAGAACATGCAGTCATTTTACAGCTTTTTCAGATAATAAATTTTACTCCCCACACAAGAAACTGTTTAAATCATATCCAGACACAAGCCCACTTAGGAAGTTACTGACTTGAGCCACTAAACAGTATCTGCTTCACTACTATGGAAAGACCCCAGCAAACAACAGTATTCCATCTACCCCACCAAACTCCACCTCTACCGCAGCCAGCAAATGACACTTCAGACTTACTGAGAATTCCTTTGAGACTTTAGGCACTTTCTAGCCATTTAACTACCCTGTTTATGTGAATCAAGTGAAAACAAAGCAGCCCGGCATCTGAACAGACAAAAAACTTTGTGTGGCTCCATAAACAGTCACACAGACACCAATGTGGCTTTGGAATCACCAGCTCAAAAGGGCACAAGAGCTTTAACTGCTAACATGGCAAAATACCTCATTATTTAATAATTCATGAATTATAGTGTAATCAGCAGCTTTTAGTCACAGTACTTTCCCCCCAGATCTCAAAAATGCTATCTTCTAGCAGAAATATTGAAAGTTGGTATCTTCTCTTTCTTCCTTTTATTTTGGTGGTATGGAGAAGGATTTTTGAAAGTCCTACAGTGACTTAAGATATAATCAAAGAAAAAAAGAAATTTAAATGGTGTGTGCAGCACACATGGCAGTAAACATCCTAGTTTAAACTAATCCAGGTAACAACAGCAGTGAATACATAGCATTATGGGTTCTGCCATGTGTCTGTGATCACAGTACATAGCCACAGCTGAGGGAAAGTTTGCACTCTGATATATATAAAAACTCATGCCATCTCAGCTTCACTGTTATTTTATCATGCTAAATAGAATGTGTTAAGACAGGTATGCAAGCACATGCCAAATGCCTCTGTTTTTATACATGGATTTACTCTTAAAATTAAAAGTCACACTGACTGTGGTGCTGGAAGCCAGCGTAGCCTAGTGGGTATGAGAGCCTTTGGAAACATCTCCCAAAATGGGAAAGTTCTGCAAAGGTCCTATGTCTTTGTATATTTAAATGACAGGTATGATACACAAAACCCCATGCATATTTATATGTATTTATATAGAGTGTGCATATCTGCAACTGTGTAGACATACAAGATCAGTCATTATATAAATTTCAGACATCTATTTTAAGTCATACGATTGGATGCCATCATAATTAATAGGTAAATCATGTTGCAAAACTTACATTAATCTATATCAGCACTACACAAACTATCATAGAACACAGACTTAAGGTCATGTGTGGATTTATTTTTTTAAATTTTTTTTAAGTCAAATATTGTTAGGATAAAAGTTTAAATTTTGAAGGACAAATGGTAGCAAAAACATTATCATCTAGGCAGGTTTACTTAAGAGTATATGCTTCCTAAATTTCCCTGAATATAACGAGGCCAGTTCCCACACTACCTCAACTGTCCCAAAAAAACAAGCCAGCTCTGGCTGTGTCCTTGAAGATGCTTCAGGACAACTCTTCTGGAATGAACCATCATCTTATGCACTATAAATATACCAGGCCCAAAAATTAGTATGTATCTGTCCTTCCACTTACCATCTCCCCGATTATGCAGTTTGCAGAGGCTGTCTCAGAGACCAAGTTCATGATGAAATGCAACGAAGCCATATGATGGCATTTGCCTCCTACATCAGAAGAATTTCTAACTCTTAGATGCTACCATATAAACATATGCCCACTGATTCTGAAGAAAAAAAGTGCAAACAAAAATTCATATTTCTAAAGGGTTAAGCCATCTCTGACTCCTGCTGCCTGCAGTGAAAGCTCTCACAAACATCAGGGAGCATAATCCAAGCAATGCTAAGCACTTTGGAAATTCCCCCCTGTATTATTAAGCAAGCATTAATTTTGGTTAGCTTTTCTGGGAATATTTGTGCAAAGTATTTTTGTGTACATAGATGTTTGGGAAGAAGCGTGTATTCCTCTGAATGCAGCACCTGAACAAATATGTTTGCATATAAGCCTGTAAATATCTAGATTAACGTGGATCAGCAGTGGAACTGCTGCTTTGACCACCCTGCCTGTAAAGCACTGTCTTCAAGAAATGTGACCAGAAAGAAATTAAATGTAAAGCTTGCAGGTCAGCCAATAAATCTGGTTTATGTCTTTCTCTCTTCCTCAGGCAGGAAGGAACCCAGCTATTTTTAAATCTGGTGTCCAGGTACATAGCCAAAAACAAATGCTACTTCTGCTGAAGACTACAGGAAAGGGTTTCACACTTTCTAAAGATTTCCCAAGGCCTGCTAGTCTTCTCTCTCTTTGTCCTTGGTGTGTCACACACTCTCATCCTAGGGTAGTTTACTTCCCAGTGATTCTTTCAGGTGCTGCTTTTTCCAGGTAAGGAACAGAAATGACACTCTGTTACTTAAAGTGGTGGGTTTTGGTTTTGTTTTTTAAAAAAATGTCTACTTAATTCTGTATCTGCAAGAGTCAAAGTAACAAAGTAACACTGGCTTCAAACCATTTACTAACAATTCCATAACCCAAGTCTATTCAAATTATTTCATGTAATAATTTCAAAGAGTAGATACTGTCACTAGTATTACAGTTTTTATAAAGAAGTCAAAAAGGGGAAGAAAGATCAATGCACGTTTCATTTCAATGACCTGCTCAGGACTTTTTTGTTCCCTTATGTTTCAAAATTTTTCAGAAAAAGAACTTGATTACTTCTTAATAATGAAGCCTTAGATATGTAACGTACCATTAGAAAGGCTTCTGGACATTCTCAAAACAAATTAATTTTAAACTTCTAGGTTTGTTGCAATTATTTTCCATACCCTCACTGTTTACATTTTCTCTTTCTTGATAGTCAATTAAAAAACATTATAACCAGTCTTTAAAGCAACTTCAAACTTTCTTCATCACTTCTCTGTTTTTACTTCTTACTCTTTTCTCTTTTTCTTTTAACCTTTAAGGCCTGACCATGGTTTTTGGAGATTACAGTAACAGCTATCTTTACTAAAAAGCATATGTGATTTATTCAACACTGTATTTCTATAGTAATTCTATACTATAAATTGAGATCTAGTTGCAGTTATTCTTCTGAGAGTTTCAAATGGTAGGCAGCTCCAAACATGGGCAGGTGGCATCTTAAGTTGTGTGTATGTTGCCTACAACAGTAATATCTCACATCCAGCCAGGAACTAATCCAGATCCAACTGATACAGCTCTTGAACCTCTTCCCACTCAGTCAGTTTGTCAATTTCAATAAATTAATATGAAATTATAGTTACTAAAGGAGGTTTTGAGACATGAAGCGACATAATTCTCTTTTAATCATACAGAAAAGGGCATGTGTAGTCTAACATTTTTCTGATGGATATAGCTGTATCAATGATAAGAACAGAGAAAAATACCATATGAATGCATTTTTCAGGCCTAGAGGGAGAACAATTAAGTGACAGGATTCTGTGTACACAACTGTGTGGATTCACTGGGCAACAGACCTAAGAAATACTTTACTCCAGACCCTTTCCTCTGAAAATTACAAAATTTCTTAACTATTTGAGCAAAATTGTTGTGTTCAACGTTCATGATGACAATTCCATGACCAGGTCTTCACTGTCAAGATAAAATTTGGAATTCAATTGAATTCCAAGGAACACAAGAAACAACAAAAGTAGCAGAATCCTTCAGTTCTTCACCACAGATTGATTTTGAAGGTTATGTTCCCTCTGTAAATGGAAACCAATATTTAGTCACTGGGGTATTAATTCATGCGACAGGATTGTTTAGCTGTAATTGGTTCATGAGGGCTATACTGTGCACTCATCCTCGTGCACTGCCATCAGGTGACAACAGGTCTAACTCCAGTAGGATACTGTACTCACAGCCCACTGATCATAATTTAATTCCTCTGCCCCTGAGTTTCTGCCAGGACACCAGGAGCAGGTCAGAACAATGAAAATGCAGCTTCACACAGTAACAGGCAGACACTTATTTTCTTGGTGGACATCACTGACTTCAGCCCTGGCAAACATGCCAGGGGAGACATGGATATTTCCCCCTTTACCTTTTGGAGTAGTTCTCCCTGTGCTAAAGAGAAGGTCAGTGCAGACCCCCGAAATGGATCCTTTCTGGACTTGAAAAGGCTGAAGCTATTGTGCCAGAGGGAACAGTTAGAGTAAGCCACAAGGTGCGGCACAGGGAGGTCTGCAAGAGAAACAGACGTTTATCAGCAGTCTGAACAGATTACTAGGCAGGCTGGCAGTGAGTGACTGAAGTGATAGTGTTTGAAGGAGTTGAAAGAGCAGACTGAAGCCCAAATAGATCATTTAAGATGTTTATAGCAAAAGGCTTTATGACCCTGTGTTCTCTAATAAACTTTTCTCATTATAAAAAAGTAATGAAATGATTCAGTTTAATAAATCCTCTGGTATTTTATATAAAATATAATATTAAATAATGAGAAAAGAAATGTTCTGCTCTTTTTCCTAAGCAGATGGTTGCAGAAAACTACTGGAAGAAATGCATTAAAAACATTTCTTCTCTGTTTTTGTGAAAAAAAATAAAAATGTCTAGTCTAAAACATTTTCTACTGTGGGTACAATGAATAAAAATCCACAAATCCCATCCAGGGAAATGCACATGGAAAAAGTACGAACTGTCCTGGCAGAACAGTGTGGGAAAGTGCATTGCAGGCTTTCTCTGACATAACTCCACCTGGCCTGCAGATTGGCAAAGAGATCTTCAGGCTGCAATGCTATGAATCCTTCAGTTCATCACTAACACTCATGAGCATATCACCACAGCCCTTTTACAGGGTCAGTAGAAAGAACTGAGCGAAGAAAGATAGAAGGAAAGTTTAGAGATGGGAGACACTAACAGTAGAAAGTGGTAAGATTTGTTTTCCCTAGAAAGCTGGCCTTTCAGGTGTATCAGTAACATTTCTGAGTGATAAAATTTTGTAAAAGCACAGAAAACCAGAAAGGCCTGTTCTGAACTGCTTGTGCCACCCAAAAGGAATGCAAAAGAAAATCAAAATCCAAAAGAGGAAAGTGAAAACAGTGCATTTCCCATCCATGCTGTACAATGGGAAACATAAAACATTTGACTTGCACTAGGATGCTCCAGAATGCAGTCATAAAAAATAAAAGTACTCCAGGGGAGCAACGGCATTCTCAGGGCTAAGAAATTTTCTGGTTTTATTCCAACATATTTGAAGACAATGTGTTCTCTCATCATCCTTTTCAACACAGAAGAAAATGCTTAGGCAGTGGTTCCACCATACAGTAAACCCACTTTTAGGCTCCAACTACCAACTATTGGCATCAACTACTTTCCATTCTTGTGTTATTGACAGTTTTCTTCACACTGTTAGCTTTCTTATGACAAAGGTTCGTTCAGTAAAGATTAGGATTATGGGATCATATGATGATTCAGGTTGAAATTAAGTTCAGGAGGTCATCTAGTCCAGCATCCTGCTCAAAGCAGGGCTGGCTGTTTGACAGGACAGGTAGGATCTGTATCCCTAGGTCAGGGCTGTCTCTTCCAGAGACAGAATCTGGAAGAAGCAGATTCTGCAGGAGATAAAATTTGACTCCTGTGCCTGTGTTTTTGGCAGTTGAGCTGTTTGAGCCAGCAGCTGCCCGCTGTTTGCTTGAAGGCAGTCCTCCACTTGCTTACCCTTCAGCTTGAAAACCTGAAAGACTCAGGGATTTGACTGACCCCCTCATGTTTTCATTATTAGAGTGATATTCTCCATCACTCCAAAGTACTTCTCTCAAGTGGTTTTAGCACTGCACGTTAGCCAGGATAACTTCCTGATGTGTGTTTTCCTTCCTGCACTATAGCAGCCTTGCCTGTCCCATGTGGCAAGTAAGCACTTAATATATATATTTTATATATATACACACACACAATGACAAGACAAGACTGTTCAAAATCCTCCTCAAGGTGCTTAGTGATCCTTACTAGAAAAAAGGGTTTGTCCAGAGTTCAGGGTTCCCAAAGAGCTACTACAGCTCTTTGCCCTAGAATAAGGAGGCCACCAGTTAGGACTGAGCAGAAAGGCTATTGTGGCCTCAATAATTACGGAGGCTCATTTCAGTTCTCTCCCTCAGTCTAAGCATAGGTAAGAATAGAGAAGTGGAGAGATGGGGATAGCATCACACCATAGGTACCAAAATGTTTTAGGTTTGCTACACATTCTATACCAGAGTAGAATTAAACTGATAAGCTATCACAGTAAACTCAAGAGAGTCAAATTAAATAGAAAGTAATATCTTTGTAGCCCAATGAGGCATTGCTGGGGAAAACAGCACAATAACCTTGCTCAGGCACAGAGCTCAGGGAAAGGGCAGAGGGAAAGCAAAGCCAGCTAAAAAACTTGCAGAGAAAGCAATAGAAAAGCAACATCAGGCAACCAGTAGATAAGCATGATATTTGCACTGTATTTACAGACATACATAACACACATACATTTTAGAGTGTGCCTAACTCAAACCCCATGTTTTTCTTTTCCACTGATGGTTTGGGGTTTTTTTCCAGTGGTACAGACACAGTGAAATAGCAAAGAAAAGCTTGTAGCTTTTCATTTTTGACAATAGCTTGTCCCTTTAGGAAGACAATGGGATCATAACTTAAGGAACATCACCTACACGTTCTCTACTGAGACTCCTCTAAGACTTACATAAATGCCAAGGTTTCACCTGGGACAGATTTGCTAACAAATTTATTACATCTCTAGATCTCTGTGCCAGTATTTACCCTCAGACAGTACAGATGCAAGGTCTTAATGTATTTTTCCACTTTCAAGGTCAAGCAGGCCAAACAGTGAGAACAGAAGCCTCCAGTAATGTGGACTTAAGCTTCAAGAGAATACTTTTTGCGTTATCTTTTTAATGAACAAGGGTTTTTGCAGGATGGCGTCCATCAAGTAAAGACAAGTGATGAGCTCAAATGTCTACAGTTACAATGGTGTTAGTCACATCAGTACTTTCTTCTAATCCATCTGACATTAAATGGCCATATAAGGTCACCACACAACCTGGAAAGGATAGAATATGCCTTAAGCAAAGTTCCTTAGAAAAGTTCATCCCACATCAGAACATCCCATGAAAGCCACATCTAAACATTCTTCTAGCAGGTACCTGAAGAGACACCAAGGTTTTAACATGCCACTCAAGGGTGATGTGTTAACATAATCTGAGAAATGTTACCTTTTGTTATCAAACATAGGCTACCTTAATTAAGTCAGATAAATGTATTGCAAAACTAAGGAACAATCTATGTTGTACAAAAGTATTAAGGGTGGATTTTTTTTTAGTCTGGAAGGAAGACTAAAGCAGCAATGCAACCGAAAAGAAGGAATGGCATGCAACTAATTAGTGAAACCCAGAAAAGAAGAAAGACAGGCAGTTTAGATGTTTTGTATTCATCTTTCAAGTCACAAAATCTTGTAAAATGGTTCCCTTTATGATTGCCACAATTTCACACTTTTCTTTTCTAAACTAGCACCTTCTGAAAGTTCATGACTTGAACAGGTTTTTTTACAGGGCTTCTGATGGTGTTGTTTTCTAACAGGATAGTCTATATAATACAAGGTTCCCCTAACAGTATAAGCTCACAGCTAGAACAAGTGTAGAAGTGCTATAATTAAAAAAAAAAAAAAAAAACCAAAAACCAAATTAAGAAAGCAGTCATGTGCCTAAGGCCTCTGAAAGGGGAGAAGGCTGGTTATGTCATACCAGGAAAGACAGAGGGATGAATGGATTGTGTGTTCTGGATGGGGAGAAAAATAGTATCAGCCTGCACAGTGCTGGGTTTAAACACAAAAGGATGTGTAGTGTCCTGACTCGTGATGTTGACTGGCTGATGAGATTGAATCCTTTTTATTAAGTTATAGCCAAGGCCAACTGTGCTTATCATTTATCTTTGCTCAATGAATGGGAAAAAAAAGTTCCTTCCAAAGGAAGCTCTTTGAAGTTTGCACTAGTGGACTTTTCCATTTCTGCTATTTGATTTGGATGACAAGGGATAAGTGAGCTCTACTGAAATACCCCAGCTACCTGGAAATGAACCTGATTTTGCCAGAGTTAACAGAACCAGTTTCATGTGCTCATTGGCTATAAATTATTACCCTCATTCATCTTCAGGTTGAGTTGCCTGATTGTCTTTAAATTAATTTTTCAGTTGCAATTGCCAATACCTAGGATTTTTTATTCCAAGCTGAGGGCTTGATCTGCACTTAGTAAATGGAAAGAGTGTCACGGACCAGCAATAGGAACACGATGAGGTATCTGTCCTATGTTTATCTATTCTGCTTAAAACAATATCTTGTTTGTTATACAGTGTTATTAAAAGTTACATATCTTTTCATCTGGTAAACCTACCAAAAAAAATCTGAATTCATCTTCTCCCATAGAATATTCCAATTCAGGATTACCACACAAGGTATGAATTTGCAAGGTGCTCTACATCATGAGCTGGGAGATGGGGAGGGGAAGCAGATTGAGGTCAGCACAGTTGAACAGGAGGTGGTCAGAGATCTGCTACACCACTTGGATGCACGGTCTGTGGGACCAGATGGGTTATACCCAAGGGTGCTGAAAGAGTTGGCAGATGTCCTCACCAAGCCGCTTTCCATGATTTACCTGTAATCATGGCTAACTGGGGAGGTCCCATTGGACTGGAGGGTGGCAAATGTGACACCCATTTACAAGAAAGGCAGAAAAGATGATCCAGGAAAATATAGACCTGTCAGTCTCACCTCAGTGTCAGGGAAGGTCATGGAGCAGATCATCTCGAGTGCCATTAAAAGTCATATAATGGACAACCAGGGGATCTGGCCTAGTCAGCATGGGTTTATGAAAGGCAGATCCTGCCTGACAAACCTGATCTCCTTCTCCGACAAGATGACCCGACTATTGGACGAAGGAAAAGCTGTCCCAGATTTTCAAAAAGCATTCGACACAGTTCCCCATAGAATTCTCATAGAAAAACTGGCTGCCCATGGCCTGGATGAGAGAACGGTCTGCTGGGTCAAGCACTGGCTGGATGGACGGTCCCAGAGAGTGGTGGTCAATGGAGCTAAATCCAGCTGGTGGCCGGTCACAAGTGGTGTTCCTCAGGGCTCTGTGCTGGGACCATTTCTGTTCAACATCCTTATTGATGATCTTGATGAGGACATAGAGTGTATCATCAGTAAATTCGCAGGTGACACCAAGTTAAGCGGGAGTGTCGATCTGCATGAAGATAGGGAGGCTCTACAGAGAGACTTGGATAGGTTGGATCGGTGGGCCAACGTTAACGGGATGAGCTTCAACAAGGCCAAGTGCCAGGTCCTGCACTTGGGCCACAACAACCCCATGCATCGCTACAGGCTTGGGGAGGTGTGGCTGGAGAGCTGTCTGGAAGAGAAGGATCTGGGGGTTCTAACTGACAAGCAGCTGAACATGAGCCGGCAGTGTGCCCAGACGGCCAAGAAAGCCAACGGCATCCTGGCTTGTATTAGAAATAGTGTGACCAGCAGAAGTAGGGAGGTGATAGTCCCCCTGCACTCTGCACTGGTGAGGCCACACCTGGAGTATTGTGTCCAGTTTTGGGCACCTCAATATGAGAGAGATCTCGAGGTGCTGGAGCGAGTGCAGAGGAGGGCAACGAAGCTGGTGAAGGGCCTGGAGAGCAAATCCTATGAGGAGAGATTGAGGGACCTGGGACTGTTCAGTTTGAAGAAGAGAAGGCTGAGGGGAGACCTCATCACTCTCTACACCTACGTGAAAGGACATTGTAGAGAGGTTGGTGCTGGTCTCTTCTCACAGGTAATTAGTGACAGAACAAGGGGGAATGGCTTTAAACTCCAACAGGGGAGGTTTAGACTGGACATTAGGAAAAAAATTTTCACAGAAAGAGTGGTCAGACAGTGGAATAGGCTGCCCAGGGAGGCGGTGGGGTCACCACCCCTGGATGTGTTTAAGGGTTGTTTAGATGAGAAGTTGGGGGACATGGTGTAGGGGAGAACTTTGTAGAGTAGGGCTGATGGTTGGACTCAATGATCCCAAGGGTCTTTTCCAACCTGAATGATTCTATGATTCTATGATTCTACATTCTTCTTTCTCACTGCCACTCAGAGCTGCTTTAAAAAAAAAAAAACAAAACAAAAAAAACCAAACACCACTGAGAGTCCTTCCATGGGAGCTGTATGAATAAAATTACATTTTGATTCTCTAAAAGGCTTAGAATAAGGCACTGAGAAAAAAATGGCAGGACCTACAGCAAAATGCTTCCTTCTGGTTTCAAGCTTTTAAAGATACTAGAAGGAAGGAATTTTTCATGTTTTCCACTTGAGAAATTAAAATGGTTAACTTCAAAAAAAAAAAAAAAGGACAAAATAATGCAGTCACAGACAGCTTGACACTTGCAGAAAACAACTCATGTTACTGCAGAGCCTATCTCAGGCTAAAATGATGTTCTCCTTGTGACATTACACTCCACTGACTATGAAGTGAGCTTAGGCTGACTAACTTAGACTTAGCCATCTAATTTAGGCCAGGTAAATCTCATATTGCCTAAGATGATCTGTGTGTTTAAATGCCCATCTGTTTCCTGCACACATATACCACATCACAATTCTGGAGGCTAGAATACAAAATACTATGCTATGATTGCTTTAGCCACCACTTTTATATAATAATTTTCTACACAGACATGATACACACTAGATACCTTGCTGCCAACAGTCTTTCATGTTCCTCTCTTAAAGGTAGAGTGCAGGTTATCCCACATAACTTGGCATACAATCTTTAGAATACTCCTGTCTCATATTTTAATTTAACCAAGGTATTTCTACAATATCACTGTACTTCCTTATTATTTCTAGGACTTACCATATTGGATATATGCAGTACTACAGCAAAGAAGCATTTAACAACATTGCAGTGAAAAATTTGAGTTGGATTTGACTCTACCCCCTGGATGAGCTGCTTATGAAACATTCTTTGAAATGCACCTTAGGATTCAATTGTATACTGTATTTCTTCATTTTTTATTTTTCTTACAGAAAGAAGTATTTGAGCAAGCCCTGAAGCTCCGCATACCATTTTCATCACTGATTTACATTCTCTATCAGAGGTGGAATGTTGTGGTTGCTCCACTTTTTGATTAACTCATTTCCTCCTGCCCTCCAATGGCAAGTCATTTGCCTGTCATTTTATATTTTGGGCTATTATTCTGTTTCCCATTTGTTCATATGGCTTTTGACTAGCTGAGGAAAGATACCTTTTAAGCCACTAGATTTATCTGGACTATTTTATGGAGGAGTTTTTTGTTTTGTTTTGCCTCTAGCAGTAGACAAGCATTTAATCAGCTCCTGTTAGGTATTTGGAAAAAGATCCCAAGCATGTAGATGAGTCTTTTTCCTTTAAACTCTGTTCATCATTCTTAGTCCAGTCACAATGTGGTGTAAATCCATATAACTGCAGTGCATGACCACTGAACATTTTATAAGGATCTATGCTGAATTTCACCAGATGAAGGCTCATCCTCCTGAGATTTTCTTAAGAATTTGAGTCCTCCCACCTTCTCTCACAGCTACATTTCCCATAATATTCTGCTGTATCCATTTCATCGCTACACACACACAGAACTACAGCAAGGACTGTTCTTTAGCCACACTGAACTCAAAACAAGACATGGTTTGTTTGGACCAAGAATCTTTCCTTCCTAAGGCTACATTTACATGAGCCTTTGCAAGCTACAGATTTACTGCCTTGTTTGAAGAAAAAGTACTTAGACTTGAAGAGATTTTGTACCTACCTTCAAGTGAGTTTCTGCAAATGCACGGAACTTTTCCTGCTGATTACTTCTAGCTTGCACTCACCTGGAATTTTACAGAAAATACAGAAGAGATCTGTCTTTTACTGTCCACCATAGCAACATTTTCTTCCAAAATCTTCCCTATTTCCTAACACACATATCCACACACACTTTTTCTTGCAGACATGTTTAAAGTTTAAGTTACAGGCCTAAAAGTCAATAGCTTCTTTCATTCATATAGATAAAAGGAACAAATTTGTCTTTCCAATACAACCTTCTCCATAAGACAGACTGCTGAACATGACTCTGAGTTTTACATCAATGCTATAGATTCCATCTGAGTTATGACATATTTTCAGAAAGAGGTCTACTCTTGATTTAAAAGCTTTAAGTTACAAAGAAATCACTGCAGCTTCATGAAAATTCCACTCCATGTAATTTTTAACATGTCACTTTAAAGTCTGATGAATGTCCACACCCATGAAGTCATTATAGCTTCCCTTAAGCACAAACAGTATTAAAAGCCCAATTAATAACAGAAAGGGTTTTACAACATGCAATTAAATGATAACTTTACTAACAACTTGAGATTTTCATCTGGAATGTAAGTCGCATCTTGCAGATGCTATTCAAGCAACTCTCATTCAAAGAACTCCCACTATTTGCTATTCACCACCTATCTATATGTATACATATATATCTCAATATATTTAATTTTTAGTTTTAAAACCCTGATATTCATTGAGATTTGAAATCTATTTTCTTTTGACTCTCATCTGCCTCTTAAAGTTCAGAGTGCAGATATTAAAACCATAGCAATTAAGGGTCTAAGGCAGAATGATACATTTTCTCACCAAACTTTAAATTCACACATCACATTTTTCTAGCAACTCTTAGTGCTTTCATGCTCCACACTAGCACACGTGGCTGAGCTGTGCATACCAGCTTACTGCCTTCTGCATGTGGAAGTGCGTTCTTACGCCACTAAATTTTCTCAGTACATAGCCTCATAAATTCAGCATTAAAATGACCAAGGACAAAACACTCCCTGGAGAAATCAGATTCACTTTCAGAGACTTCCTATGAGACAAGCGTTCTAAAGACTGTTATTTCTCAGCTTACTCATCTGTCAGACAGCACACTTACCACATCCACAGCATAATCCACATGATTATTTATTACGTATTTAGAGATGTAGCCTTCTACCAGGTTAGCATTTAGGATACCCGTTCTTCACTCTGCCACAGACTTTCAGGGTGAATTTAAATTAGTCCTGCCTTCTTCATGCCTCAGTCCTTCAACTTTAAAATGGAAATTATTCTCTTTATCCTCTTCTGACTAGCAAGACACACAGTGATAAAGCAGTATCTCAGAAGCTATGCAGAAAACATTTTATACATCCTGAAAAAGAAATAAAGCTTTGAATTCTCATTCGTCCAAATCATGATTTTGCGAAAACAAGTATTGCAATTGTCCTGGTTTCGGCTGGGATAGAGTTAATTTTCTTGAGATTCAAGAGAGCACAGCCAGAGCACCTGACACAGATTTCAGCTAGGATAGAGTTAACTTTCCTTGAGCTGGGAGGGAACACAGCTGGAGGGGCGGGCCCAGACTGGCCATTGGAGTATTCCATATCATGTGACATTATGTTCAGTATATAAAGGAGGCAGATCCTCTCTCGCTTCCAGTCAACACAGCAGGCACAGCGGTTGGCACAGCGGAATCTTCGTTCTGCTGGGATCATTGCCAGGGGTGGGCTGCATGTCGGTCACCAGGTGGTGAGCAACCACATTGTGTATTACCCGTTTGGACTTCCTATTGTTACTGTTGTTTTGTTGCCTCATTAAATTGTTTTTTTTTTATTCAACCTGAGAGTTCTTCCTTTTTGTCTGTTTTACCGGGTGGGGAAAAGGTGAGCAACCAGCTGCATGGTGATTGGCTACTGTCCAGGTTCAAACCAAGACAGCAATGAAATACACACTTTGAGATTACAAGCTAAGTGAATGTTTAAAGACCACCTCAGAGGCAGCTGAAACTAGTGCGTCCCCAGAGGACCTCCTGAAGATACCGTAACCACTTAATGCTAACAGAAGCCCTCCTATAAACATTTTGCAGATCGCCAATTTCAACCAGTGTCCCACTCTTCCAACAGCTCCTTATAACTATCTGCATCCCAGTTCCTGTTTCTGACCCCAGTAGAAGAAATATGGAAAGGCAGTAATCTCAGAGTTCAACCGTAGACATTTGTGGCTGTGTTCACACAATATATTTGTTTTAAGAGGTAAAGCAGAATCAGAAGTTCTTCACTGCCTCTCCCCACAGGCTCAGGCTGTTCACCTTGTGCCACCGTTTGCTGTTCTCCAAATGCATTTCTTTAATTCAGACTGTAAATAAGCAGCCTAAAGTGAGACAGGATGCCTGTTTCCTCTCTCAAAAGAGGGTAAGAAACCTCTGGCCCAGTAAATGAAGTTTCTTATAAAGCTGTGTAAATTAGAGTTCTGGTGCCATAGGCATTTAGTATTACAGGCTGTTTTATTTTAAACATGTAGTTTTAAGACAGCAGCTTCCTGCTGTGAGAATGGGAGTCCTCTAGCTGAGCAATTTCAAGCTTACAGGAGAACTGAATCAACTCTGGCAAGTTCAGCCTCAGAAAAAAAGTTGCTCAAGCCTCTTTAACTATCTATTTTAAGCAGATCTAGGCCTTAACAAGCATTTTCTTGCGGTGTTGTTTGAGCACTGTTGTTGTTACAGAAAGCTGTAGATATTTATTGCTAGTTTTGACATATTTGCAGTTTCCCAGTTTCAGAATCACTTGTTGCAGCTGCACACGGCAGAGTTTGTAAATTCTCAGTTACTAATAGCTCAAATTATAAGAAACCCCTGTTTGTCATAATTTTCTAGTTTTTCCCACGGCTGTTGATGGCCCAAGTGAAAAGTGTGAATACTGAAAATCAGTTTTAAAGCTTTATGTGCTGAAGTCTGTCCAATGCATAAAGACTGTGCTTTATTCACAGAAGTCATGGAGCACAGCTGCCACCTCCCACTAACATAGTGGTCCCTGGGGACCCCAGCTGACTGATGGGAACCTAGGGAGGCCATCAGTCCCCTCTGAAGTCTCCTGGTCAATTTCTTTAATACTCCCAACTTTCCAGTTATCAACGGATCTTTCTTGTTCCTTCGGTAATCAGGGTTTTACCACATCATTTGTTTCTTGAACTTTGAACCTTATCTGTGGACAGCCAAATTCTTCTCCCACCTACACTCCCTAAAGTCAAAGCCATCCTGGATTTGAAATGGAGAGCACATCTGCAAAATGTCTCCATTTGGGTTTTGGTGATGATGTTACAGAAAAGGGAGAGATCAGGTAAGAATATTCAGGAATTAATCAAAAGCATAAGATGTCTTCTTCACAGTTATTCAAAGGTTTAAGCCATTCCCGAGCAATTTATCTGCAATCATTTAGGTGATTACATTTTTGGCCCTCTGGTTGTCATTCATCTGTGTACTTAACTACATGATATCAATTAAAGGAGTCCATCCTATCTTCTATTACTCCTTGGTGAGTTTATCTTCATGAAATAGAAACTTTTTCTAGAGATAACTATAAGAAAATGCTGTAGCACTGATGGTTTTCGTCTATTCCCTTGGGCATGATGAATACTGAAAACATTCATTGCCACTGCATGCGCTGTGTGGAAAAAGGAATACAAAAGGAATTTTGACTGTGACCCTGGGAATGAAGCCACAAGTCACATGCTCTTGAACATGTAAAGTGAGGACGTTCTTGAAGAATAATCAAATTCATTAACGTTCATATAGCAATAGCTCAAATCAGAATTAGAGTCCTGAAATGACAAGGCCTCAGACTCTGAGGCAGAAAAACATCCAAGTATTCGAGATTCAAGAAGTGCTCTTGAAAGCTCTAATGATTTTTCTGGCATTTTGAAGGTGAGAGTATGCCTTTTGACTGTAACTCATTCTTCAGACAAAGCCTATCTTCATTAATATTTGTCCAGCACTACTGTGAGGCAGCTTACAATAGCACAAAGGAGCAGTTCTCATGTACAAATTGCTCAGGACAAATCCAGATGAAGGGGGCATCAGTGTACCCTTGCAAGAGGCAGCTGTATCCCTTGCCAACGACAACGGACTTTGGGATTCACAGGCCCTTAAAAAGCTGTGGCTAACACTGCTGTTTTACTTTCTTTTTACAAGCATAACAATGTGGGAGATGATGCTGCTGAAGAATCATGGTTAATTCCTTTTTTCATGAAGTCCTGCCTAACTGAGGCAAGACCAGCTGTTTCAGGATAAACCAGGAGCAAACCTAAAGCTGTTCTGAGTGAGGCTTTGAAGGATACTTTAGTTATCCTTTCACAGCAATCCAACCAGTATGACATTTCACTAACTTCCATTGAGTGAAATAGCTTAAAGTTTTCTTCCTTATCCTGCCTGCAAGAAATAAACAGGTGTGGAAAACCCAGACATTTGACCTAGTTGAAGGAGAAGACCTCAACATGCCCCATACTTATTACTTTAGTTTCAGAGATACTGTACTGTTGTTTATCTCCTCCAGCATCCCAGAAGAGTTTGGCTGGTGGTGTACCCATTTATGGACCTTTTGGCTTTGTCCTTGCACAGCTCTCCAATCTTTTTTAGCTTCATTCAGCACCTTCTCACCCTCCTCCTACAAATTACATGCAAAAGGAAGCCACTGCAAGACACTGAGCTGGTAGAACTACCACGGTAATGTTCACTTTTCCTCTTGTAAGGGAAATCTCTGCAAGCAAGAGCGCTCTTTACCTATTCACAGTTTTCTAGAGGGATAATAGTTTACATAATTGGATACCTCAATAGTTTTTATAGATGTTGACAGAAAGATTCTTCCCTTTACAGTAATATATATAATTGAGCTGGATTCAGCTACAGAAAAATGGACGGGTGCCGACACCCATTTTTCATGATTTGTCTTCACTCCAAAATGTGTCTGTGGCTGAGCCTGGCCCTATAGGATTGACTGAACAAATATGATACTGGTCATTACTCGGCAGTTAGGGTAGACCAGGACAAATCACATGAAGCATCTTGCCATTTCACTGCATTTAAAACTTATTGGAACCAGAACCAGAGCTGTATTAATGAATCCAAATCTTTACTATTGTGGTATTGGAACAGACAACTTCCAGAAGAGGAAATGGGAAGGCAGCCATCAACCTCAAGAAGACAGGGAAAGAAATCAGTTTTCTGGAGAATCCCAATGAGGACACTGAAACAGTGCTCTATCACAAGAAGATCTGCCAGCAGACAAAAAAAAAAGTGAGAGCAAGACAAAAGGAGAAGGAAGTTTCAGGACCCTTTCCACCAGATCCCAAACATTTTTTATTTTCTTAAAGTAAGTGTAAGTGATGATTTTTGCACAGGAAAATGAAATTTTTCCTCCCCCACAAATATCTAGCATGAATCTCTGTTTAGTGACACTTCTTATTACTGCTCGTTTATGGATACTTTGCAAAGGGATAGTGAGAAATGAATGATACACATTGCAGACATGACCAGTGTATGCATTACAAAAAGCTAAAAATTGGAAGGTAAGATAGCTATAAACCTGAAATACGTAACTATTTAAAGCCATCCATAAACCAATTACTGCTCATTTATTAAACCCTAAGGAATGTTTACAGTGCGTATTTTCATTAATAGAGCTGTATAGTTCCTATGGCTACAGCAACCAAAATTATTTCTCTTAAAATTAGGGGGTAGGGAAGAAGAGGTAATCACTCCATGAAGTACCCACAATGGATGACATTAGCAAACAACCATTTTGAGAAAGCTACTGCCACACAAATATTAACTAGAAAATGACACATACCAAAGCAGAGGAAAAGGGACAACAGCTAATCCATACAGTCTGTTGAAAAATCATAAGACCTGTGTGTTGGCAGGCTGTCAAGGGTAGAGAAGGGAGGAAGGGGAAGGGGCAAATTCCTGAGATGAGAAGCTGTCTAATAGGGAAACCCCATAACCCCCCATGGAAGGCTTCATCTCAGAAACAAACAGCCAGTTGTATGTTCCACAACTTAGTATGGGGTGAGAGGCTGTGTCTTAGATAACAGGTCCCAGACATGCTAGGATTTAAAGATAATCACCAACAGCTTGAGTTGCACCTGGATGAGAACAGGAAACTAGTGCAGAAACATGAGCACAAGCATTATCCTCTCTCAGAAGCTCACCTCGCAGATGGGAGTGCTCTGTAATAGCTGTAAATTCCTCAAAGATTGGCTTTAATTAGAGCATAACCTTGCCATGAGAGGGATGGAGGGCCATTACACACTCTGCAGGAGTGATCCCAGTCTCCTGCCTAGCTGTAGACGATGAAAGGCACTATTGCTTACTGCCGCTACTCCAGATTGCAAGGGCAGTAACCGACTTTAAAGAAAGCCAAGACTGCAAAACTTCATCATGGTGAGAAGAATGATTACGACATAAGAAGGCTGAGAATTCCTGAAATCAGCCTGAGCTGGCCTACCCTAATTCATTTCTGGCAAATCACCATAGGCATTTAAACTCTTTCCTCATTCATGGTCACAGGATTTTATCATGCAATATAAAGCCTACAGTAATGCAAGAGCCACATCTTATGGACACTTAGGTTACATTTGTACTAAAAAAATTCAACAGTACTTTCTGTTCCCAGCTCTGCACTCTAATTGCATCCCAGCTACATCAGGGCAGGTTCATCCATGCACCAGTCCTACCTTCCACATCCTGGTTTCAGGGCATTGGAACCTCAGGTGCAAAGCCCATAAAGGAGACATAACGCCCTCCAGCAGACACCCTCCCTGAATGACAGCCATAGTAGCACCAGAAAGCTTCCCCTAGCTTGCCTCAGCCTGTCAGTATGGATGCAGCTGGTGATGTTGTCCTATTCCTTTAGTACTTCTCCATGGTTAGAAGCTGTTTTGTTATTATAGGGTATACAAAGTGATTTCTCAGTCTGCATTTTTGAAGCCCATGGAACACAATAGTAAGAGATCTACTAATAAAACCTAACCTATACACCGGATGCACAAACTATCCACTCTTCAACTCAGGATGTGCTAACCTGCACGCAGTCCTGTGCCCTCCAAGGTGCTAAGTCAGCTTCCATTCCCGATAGGGATGAATCCGCCCCAGCTCTACATGTTCTTTTAAATGTCTCTCCAAGCAAAAAATCATCGCTGCTGCTTTATCCATGTTGAATCACAGACAGTTCACTCGCAGCTAGATCCTTATCTGGTCACAAAGTAATTGCCAAATTCAATTCTGGGCACATAACCTTGATTTATTATAACTGTGAGACCATAATTTTACTCAGGGAAAATATTACAAGTGCATAATTTCTCTTATGGAAAGAAGATAAAAATAAAAATGTTGGTTTAATGACATTGCAGTTTAAAGTCTTCCTCAGAGTTTCCTGTAAAGTCCACATGCAAAACAAAACAAAAACAACCCCCTACAAAACAAAGAAGAAAAGGAGCTGCATGAAAATCTGGAAAGAAGACTCTCTAGAAAAGCTGAGTCGTTGTCCAATAATAATGTGTATTTGAACAAATGGAACTCTTTACCTACTTTTTACATGTACAGATTATGTGTAAACAAAAATTATGTCCATAAGGTACTTGGAGCTCAAACAGCAAACTTTGGGTGAAAGCACAATAGAATGAGAAGGGAAGTTAGTGACCCACTCTAAGTCTGATCCAGAACTGATTCACTAACATGGAAACTCCTTCCCAGTTACCACTAGTAGGGCTGGAACTGGCTCTTCCTGATCTACAACACAAAGACCATTCAGTCCTTTTACTAGTCACTCACATTAAGATGGTGCAGTGAGATAGCTGAGCCCTAAACATATGTTTAGCTCTGCTCCAGGGATGATTGTCTCCAGCAGAAGGATGCAGCAGACAACTGTGGGGATAAATTCTTAAAACTTCTGCAACCAAATTAGTCTGCGCTTTGACCCTGAATTACTCCAGCCTGCTTAGAAGACATGCCCACTTTGGTTTCTCTCAGAAACTCACCTTTTGTCCTTTCTTCCTACTGTCTTCCAGCAGAAAGCAACTTATTTTATATTAAGGACGTACAGAGTTCCTCTGTGTGCATGGGAAATGTGTTGGAACCCAAGAGCTTCAGAGGAATACAGGAGAAAGAAGAAAATCTTTGCACTTGGTCTGTCACAATATAAATAACCTGAAGAAAATGTGCATGTCCAAAATCAAATGAAAGCATAAATACACTTCAGAGAAAATGGAGAAACAGGCAAAAATCAGCATACTCAGATGTTTTGAGCAGTTTTTTGAGGCTTTACCATAGCATTTGTCTGACAGTTACCCTGCAGATCAAAATTTATCCAGAGCATTTGTGGTTCCTTTCTCTGCCCTGTAATTGCATCCTAGGGATCATAAGACCCATGGCTGCATCAGCAGCAAACATTTGAGCTAATTAAGGAATACACTGGAAAAATGAAAAATTTCTTGCATTATTCTACCTCAAAATTTCCAAACACAAACTTTTTACAATGTTAACTAGTGACTGCTCTACAATGTGCGTTCCAGTAAGAAAGTGTCCTCACTCTACAGTCAAAACTAGTACGGAAAAAAATAATACAATAGTTTCAATTTAAAATGCATCATTTTAAATGCATGCCCAGATCCATTTTTATTTTTTTTATCCTTTCGAACTGTTGCAAGTTTTCCGCGGCACACTAAGGAGCAAAGCACCGACGGCAGCTTTGCTGTATATCGCTGCCATCTAGTGGCCCCATCTCTGAGTCTGGGACTCAGCATCAATACAGCTGTAACAGTAATGTGCTGGTTATACTCGTCAGTTCAATTTCAGCAGAATGTTAAAGATTATTTCAGTTCACAGCTCCTATCGTGCTGTATAGCTCTTCAAAGTAAATGAGAAATTTCAGTTAATATGGTGGTATATGTATGATATTGTGATATGTATCATATCACAATAATGGGATATTCATTAACTTTGTGTAACTGCTATACCTACAAATTACCCATAGGAGAATAGTATTTTTATTGAGAAGATTTTCTTCTGTGAAGGCAAAGTTAGATGCATTCGAAAATCAGTGATACTATTAAAACATAATTAACAGACACAGACTACATTACGTGCCTATGACATTTGCATTAAATGAGCTTTAGTGGCTTATACAAAAGCAGTCATTATAGTCACTGCTGTTTCTTTCAGTTGCTTATCATAAGCTTTCCATGAGGACTTGATTATGAAAAGCTTCTGACAATGACAGTGATTTAGGAAATTTAAGGGCAGGATGTGCCACAGTATTAATAGTGGATACATCTGAGCTGCAGAGGAGAGGTCACATTCATGGTGGCACCACTAGCCTGCTTTGAGTATCCAGGCTTACTCAGCTAAGTCAGACCTCTCTGCCCCAGAACTGACAGTGTAGGTCTGAATAAACAAGGATTTGAGAGAGACCAATATTTCAGAGGCAGCTATACAAGTAAAAGGTAGATCTTGGGAGAAGAGGTAGAATCTGAGAAGCAGGCTGATAACATACAAGAGCAGTAAATGTAATAGCCATAGCTTAATACCACAGCCCAGACTGTATCTTCATTTCTTTTATGCTCTAGACTTCTGGGAGGTATTACACAGTCCCGTATATGGCTGAAAGTAATTTACAAGCCCATGGCAAGGGCCAAAATCAAGTAAACCTATATCAGACAGAGTGTTCCTAACAGGGAACCTCATAAAGGTATATTGGAGAAAAAAAAAAAAAAAAAAAAAGTTGTGCAGCATATTACAAAGCCCATTCTCTAAGGAGGTCATTGAAGTCAAATAAATTTCATAGGTCTTTCCTATGCAATAATTTAGGTGCAGTTAATATGCCCCAGAATGCCAATAAGAGCTCGATGCAGAGGTCATTTATTAACATTTTATCAATAGGATCTTTATGAGATGCAGGCTCCTTCTTCAAGATCCACCCCGTGCCAACAACTCACAACATCAATACTGTGCAGAAACCCACCTCAGTGCAATCATCCATTTCAGACAGCTGACTGAGCAATATGAAATTAGCAAATATCTTTGGGAGATACTCAACCCTCTGCCTCCATCTCAAGCCAAAACTAACTTCAGACTTGCTGGGAGAGGGAAAAGGCTGTCTTCCCCCAACCATGAGAGGTTTTCATATGAAGTATGATAGCATCGTGTTTCTTCTCAGTAGTAACTCTGTTCAGCTTAATGCTCATTTCTTCCTTGCCTGTGGTTCATCATTTCAGTAAAACAATGATGGTTTTTGTTCTACATACCCTGGACCCAACAGAGCTTTCTGATACTTCACTATACAGGATGCAAGATCAAAAATGAGTTTAACAAAACACACAACTGGTTAATTGACTATATTCCCTATACATAGCATGGATTTTACTACTATTTCAACTGGGGTGGCTTTTCAATGAACTTGAGATAATATTATTTGAGTATACAAGAGAAAAATATCACCACACAACTGAATACAGAGAAGTCAAGCTCACTTATTGAAAAATCTCCACTCGCAGCGGTGAAGCATGAAAGTCTAAAGGCCTCATACCATCAGCTGATGAGTGCTCCGTTGTTCCAGGCTTAGAAAGATCCAGGAGATTTCCTTTAAGGTCCATCTACATAGCAAATATTAACCAGAGCAGCCATACTGAGGAGTGCTGATGATCCCACCACTTCAATAACCAGCTGAGAAAAATGACTTTCAGAAATCACATAGATCGCAATGAAGAATTCTGATTAAAAAGTCAATAACGTGATCAATCCAGTTGGACAAAATGTTTGAAAAAATCAAAAGAGATTTGGCCTGGAGATCTAAACTGCCACTTTTCTACACCAAACATTTAGGATTTCTCAGGTTTCATTTGTGTTAAAATAGTTCTCTAAGATTGTTCAGAAATTCTGCTTACAAATAAGGTTTTAAGTAATACTTTTCAGTTAAATGCAGCACTCCACTTATAAAAATATCACCTCCAACCTGTCCCCCCAGCAATTTCCAGTGAGCTGCTACATCTTGTTTCCTCCAATCTACAATCATTCTTCACCCCTGCCTACCACACATTAGGAACCAGATACAGATATCAAATATGCAGCCATAATAGGCATCAAATGAAGACCTCCCAGCTGTCTCCTGACAGTTTCATTGCATAATGGTGACCTTTGCATGTCTTGTTCACAACATTAAAAAAAGCAAGGCTATACAATTCCAGACTGCAGATAAAAAAATTAAAAGAAAAAGTCCTATGATATATTGAGGGGGCAGAGTGGGGTCTTCACTTATTTGCATACATGAATGGCCTTATTAGGATTGCTTTGATGCTTCCTAAAGGCGTAATATTTTATTTCTTAATAGTCATTCTTGCCTTCCTTCTTGCTGAAAAGTGATAGCTCACTTTGAAAGAAGAGATTTATACTGCAGACTCTTCATTTAAACCTTATGTAAAGAAATAAAATCTTTATGTCCACACATATTTGAGCTCCTACCTTCATACATTTATAGCGTGTTACATTTCCCAGCTTTCCCATATTTAATGTTTTACAGCCTGTTCACCAGATTCAGGTAGTAAAAGGCTTGAAGGCCAGAAAGCAGGCAGCAACTCACTATTTTAATTAGAAATGGACCAACACAGAAATCTCCAAACTGTTCAGTTGTACAGAGGTACTAGCAAAACCTCTCACTAGAATAAGAGAAATCTGATCTATGACTTCTATGAAGATATTTTATTTTAGAGAGTTTAAAATCCTTTAAATGAATCCTTGTTGGGCCATGGTTTGTCTCGTTGGTACTTAGAAATATCACCATAGGAAAAAAAGAACAAGAAAGAGAAGGATCCATATGCTAAAGGTCAGGATAAGGAGAAATAACTATTCCTGCATGTTAAGAAGGCTTCACTCACACCCCCTCAGATCTGTATCTCCCAGCCAAGATGGGTGACATTTTCTTTGGATGACAGCACAGTTGTATTGGTATTTTAGTTTGCATCTGACAAGCATTTGGAACAAGAATTTGTTCATAAGAGGGAGTTGTCAAAAAGAACTTATTAACAATATTTCACAGTTTGCGAAGTCTGACCACCACTCTACATCTTTCCCCCTTTTGCTTTCTGTGTGCTCCACTTCCCCCCCCCCCCCCCCCCTTTTCACTATATATCCTAAAAGGCAAAACAAAAAATAGGAAAATAACATCAGTTGGAGACCTCAAGACAATCACCCTATACCTTTCCCTTTCTCCAAAGGAGGACTAAATATCACTTTGCAATGAACTTCAGATGTCTGACTAATCCCAAAGTGCCATTTGTCCCCAAACAACCTGCAAGGTCTATCACACAGCAACTTGAGGGCAAACCATGCTGGTGCTTCCCACATTATTGGACATATGGCAGGAATGTCCTCCAACATGTACACACATGGCTCACCAAAGGACTGGCTTGCAGGTCCCCACAGAGCACATGCTGAAGAAAACTGGAAAAGTGGGCACCACAACCTGGGTCTTGTCCATGAGTTAATGGCTCAGAAAGCGGGTAGGCAGAGCTGACAGAAAGTGTATGAATTATTTTGGCAAGCTTCATCTGGCCCACAGCCTGCAGGCTACTCCTTAAAATACTTTGCTGAAGTTTTCCTTTAGTCGTTCCATGTAGATCATGCTTTCCAAAATCTTATACCTGTTGCTACCCTCACAGATCTCTTTCTTATTCTCTCATTTATTTATTTTCCTTTTTAAATTTTTTTTTTTTAAATTACATAATTAAAACATGGTGTCCCAAAACATGGATGCAACACTACTGCTGATGCCTCACAAATACTCAGCTGACCACAGCAATTACTGTTCACAAGTTATTCTTTCAAATACTTCTCAGAACATGGTTCCTCCTCTGCAACAGCATGACAATAGTGACTACTGCTCAGTCTGCATTCCCCTCTGATTCCTAGATCTTCCTCTGTTCTACCACTTACCAAAATATTATGCACGCTTATGCAGCAGGTTTATGCATTAAACTACATTTCTTAAGTAAATTCCTCAAGTTCATACAGAAAGCCAAGTATAAAGCTGGGATGAAATCTCAGATAGTCAAGATTTCAGGTGTGACTAGTAACAGTAGCTACCTCTAAGCAGCAGTTCAGGTGTTCTTCACAGCTCACACTGCACTCCTGAGCTACTGCTATCCCAGGCTGCGGGACTGGTAGAGAACAGGAAACTTCATTCCCTAACCCTTCATCCAAGGCTCCATTGTCATGGAAATCAGAAGATACAGACCGCTGGAAAAAAGAGTCCCAACATGCAAATAGGGTATAGACATGCTGTTCTCCGGGAAGTGGGGTGCTCCATGGGCCCCATTTTAGACATTACCAACCAGGTTACCCATTAATGCTAACAGTAGAATCGTCCAGGACTTCCAACTTACCACACAGCACCTTGTTTCAGTCAAAAGTGCTTTTTCAAATAGCACAACTAATTAAAAGAGTTAACTGGAACAATTATAAATATAATGAAATAACAGAGAGTACAGTGCAGAGAAACTAAGCAGTGCTACATGTTCATCTCCGTGTTGTACTTCATGATACAATATCTGCGAACACACAATGTGAAATTAATAGCAATACAGTCAAAAGCACCACCAAGATTACCATAACAACTGAGAGTTTCATTTTCCCACTCTACTTCCTATCTCCTCAGCTCACCCAAAGTTTCATTTGCCAGTATGAAACCAGCATAGAACAGGTATTTCACAGCGAGAACAGAAAGGCCTGTTCAAAAGACAAGAACAACCTAACCCACAAGGGTGGAAAGGACCTGCTGCTGCAGGCACAAACCCCCTTCACTTCACGGGCATAATAAAACTTCTTTGGCTAGGGTACAGATTTATGAATGTCAGATTACTCCCTAATAGTGAAAAAAAGGTAAAGATGAAATGTTGGTTTGAACTCTGCTACATGCATCCCTCTCAAAATCTTAAAAAAAAACCCCCTCAACCCCCCCTACCTCCATGCTTCATTAGCTTTTGCTTAAAACAAGCTCTACTCTCTCCCCAATGTTTTGTTACCATCCAAATGTAATTGCTTCCACCAAGAACTAAGGCTAAGATCTCAAGTCAATCCCCCTGACTCTTCAATCATATTGATTAGTCCTACATAAAATAGCAATGGCATAAACAAATCACAGGTGAAGTGAGCTACAGAACTAGAGAAGTACAGAAAAAAGGTACAATAAAATGAAAAGGTTATGGCCAAATAAAGCCTGACACCTTGCGCCTCTTTAATCTTTTAGCACAGACTGAAGGTAAGAAGGTAAAATACTAAGAACCACCCACAGCTCAGTATCCTGAGGTCTGACTGAAGTCTTTGGGTACCTGTTGGCCAAAACACCATTACCCGCTCCCTGAGCCTAGCTTCCAATAGACAGAATTATATCCTATTTCCAAACAGTTATTTTAGGAGGATAGAGGGATTTATCCTGTATGGCCTTACTCTGATATAAATCCTTGCCTCTGATTGCAATAAAAACTCTTTGTGATGACTTCAGACCAAGCAAACTTCTGAAAGAAGTCTTTTGGGATTACAACCCTCCTTCCTATACCCTGCTTCGACAAGAGTGAACAAAGGAGAGCAGAACTGATTTTGGTGCAGGCAAACTGGCTTTGTGTACTCCATGTATTTTGGCTTTGGATTTCTTTGCAAAATTCAAAAAAGTTTTCAAGCTTATAGTTTCAGAGGCAAAAACTTACTGCAGCTTGAGGCAGAGCAGCTGCAGATTTGAACAGACTGACAGAGTGTATAAAGAGGGACTCCAACTATAAAGTTTCCTCTTATTGAAACTCACATTAACTCCTGTGCCATGAAGTATTACAGAGATGCAAGAACCCACTGAATCCAATAGAGATGTTACCTAGGAAGTACATGGAGGAGATGGATTCTGGCATCTTTCACTAAAAGCAGTGAGCAAGTTGTGCTCTAGCGCTCTTTCCTCTGAAGAGGGAAGCACAGAACATGTCCCCGCCTGTCAGGCAGAGAAGTGAAACCCTTCTCTTTGAAAGCACAGATGCTCCAGGGAGTCTGATGGAAAATCTCTCCATCAAACCAATCCCTGTGAGTTTCCAAGGAGTCCCAAACCTCAATGGCCTGTCAGAAATGATGCCTAGCCATTGCTAAGCTTTTTAGAAAGACGCAGAGAGCCAGCTGTATGTCTTTGGCAACAATCAGTGAACCACAGCAAAAGCTTGCCTTTTTTTATGGGGTATTTATATTAATATTGTCACGGCTGTTCTTTTCCAAAAGTTCAATTTACAATGGTGTCTTAATCTCAGATTAAAAAAAAAAAAAAAAAAACAACAAAAAAAACCCACACACGTGCAAATCCATATCATGTGATGCACTAACCCATCACATGAAATCTCTCTCCACATGACAAGCTGTCCGAGACATACTGCTATATATCCACAGTAAAAACTGTGGGAAACTGGAATCCAGAGAAATGCTTATTTCTTTTAGAAAGTTGGAAACTTTGTCTTTATTCAGCTGAGGTTTTACTCAGACTAATTTACCCTCAACTCAGCACACAGACTTATGCATGTTCCCCTGTATAAATTTCTACAACTAAACTGCAATTATCCTATGTAACTACATATGTTGGAGCAACCAAAGCAAATTTTTCACAGAGTACAGCTACTGTGTGCAGAGTAAAATTAGATTCTTATAATCAAGAAACACGAGATCCGCAAAGCCAGAAAGGAGAAACATCTTTACGAGCTATTAGTTCACAAACCTTTCACAAGCTATTAGTTCACAAACTTATGTAAAACAAAGAATGGAAAATTGTTGTTGTGCATAACAACAGTGCTCAACTGAGGAATACAGACCAATGACTTCAGTAAACACTGCTTCAGAGGCATCTGTGTACATGTGCCTATTGCACATACGAAAAGTGCCAGTCCTATGTATAAAATTCAGAATACTGTTCAGTGTGCTGCAAGCCATCTGTAGGTACAAGAAGGCTATACATTGTTAGATCAAATCTAACAATAAACTGCAATGAACAGCAGCAGCAGAAGTTGCCAGGAAATTCTAACTAAAATTACATTTTGACCAAAAAACAGAAAAAAACCAAATACTAATTTCTCGGAGAAAACAGGCTTTCTGTTCTCCCGTACCTTTTACCAGCAAGTGTTGGATTTAGCAACAAACATGTTTAGACCTCACACTATTAAGAATGTTACCAAAACCTTTATAGTCCTAATATCATATGACTGCCATAAAACCTCCTGCCTATCCTATTATATGTTACAGGAATCCACAAAGTTACAATCTAAAGGCAGGGGTCCAAAACCTACTCTCACTGACTTCTGAATTTCCTTGTAGCAGCTGCGCTGACAAAACCAAAACCAGTGTGGGCCCACAGTTCAAAAGGAGATCTCAAGCCTCTCTCACTGAGTTTGTCACTGAGGTCCCCACAAAACAGCTATCCTGGACTGAGAAACTTGAAATTCATATACAGAGGATAGCAAGATCGCTGAAATCAGTGCTTCCCACTGAAATCAATGTTTTCCTTTGATTTTTGAGAAAAGCAGGCCTTCCAACCATGGCCTTTACATTCATATGGAAAAATCTTTTAGAATTTTTTGAGAGAGTAAAGTAGAAGTCCTTTAAAATTCAGTATGAGCTAATCCTTAGGAAAAGACAATTTATTAGAATTCTAAAATAATTGCTGTAAAAATCTGTAGAATTAAAAACTATGTATCTGTTCTATACAAGTTTTTAGCTGTCATACAGAATTGGAGAAAAAGCATATTTTTTTATGTTCATTTTTATAGGTTGGTTCATAATTCATGTGGAAAGGTTATCGTTTTCTATTAAATGCCACAGCACTTTTTCGTACAGAAGTCTTATTCTTTTCTCTCTGCTAATGTCTTATTTGAGGAGGGGAACATAGTCTGCAGCCAAGTCTCCATTATTTGCTTTGGACAGTCAGGTTTGCAGCTGAGCCCATAAGGTTTCTCCATATAATTACAAAGCATGTCTGAATATTTCAGTGGTGGGTGGACAATTACATATGTCAAAACTTTCCTTCCAGATAATAACAAAACTGCATGGATAGCAAACCTGTTATATGAACCTTCAAATTAAATACCCAACATCATATCAATTCTTCATCTGAAATACCCTGCTGGGCAGCACACATGGAAATTACCTTATGTGAAAGAAAGAGCTATTCAGCAGGGCAAGTATTAACACTATCTGGCGTAAAAATCTTGCTTTGGCATAGGTTCTAGGTCAAGAAAGAATAAACAATGGCACAAGAAAACCTCCCAGCTGAATATGTTAATGCTAGTTAAAGAAAGTAAAAGGTGAAAATTCCCTCCAAGACCTTTTATTCTCAGATAACATATGAATTACCTGAATGAAATTCAATTTCAGCCATTAATTCAAAAGCATTATCTCAAGTATCATTAAAAAAGCATCACCCTGACTCAGAAAGTACAATTTTCACTTCAGTCACCTCATGTACCTACCATTAGCTTCAAACCCCTTACTTTCTGTGAGTTTATTACAATACTACATGCATTTACTTTTGGTCTACTTTTTCATGGTGACAGTAGTTCCTTCTGTTGCATATAGAGCAAAAATTACGATCACTGTAGAAAAGTATACTTCAAAAATGCAATTACACTTGAGCAACAGGAAAACATACTGACACCTACCAAACTAAAGATTCCAAATAAACTAAATTGCTCGTGAGGTAGGATGTCTGGTGCTCTTTACAATAACTTCCAGACAGCTCTTCCAAAATGTAATCTTTCTATTAAAGCTACAATAGTTCTGTAAACAAAAAGCAGTTTATGATCGTTCCTGTATGTATCAAGATGTGTTTGGCACTGTAGTTTGCAAAAGAGAATTTCCTGTTTACAAGCTCATATTCTTTCCCGAGTTCGAATGCATACTTGAACAAAACCCTTCCACACAACTCCTCATCTTATTTCAAGTGAGAAACTGATGAGCAACTTTGCTTTAAGCTAACCATACTATTGCAACAGTTTGACCCCTTAATTTTGTAAAAAATAGGAAGAAACAAAAGGAAAAATATTAACAAATGAATGACAAAATTTGGCCATTACAACATAATATATGGATATAAGCAACTTTATAGATCTGAGAAGTCCCACTCAATTCAATGAGGCAATTCTACCACATAGTTGGCCGTGTGTAAAAGCAGCAAACCCAAGGCCTTTGTTTGTCAGGTTTTCTCAACAGCTGTTAAGCATCATTCGCATAAGTCTGACTTTTTGTTATATTTACAATATTCCATATATTATTTTAGACAAAAGAGTCATGGAATTATGCAGAGACATTAATTTACCTTATTTTCCTGTTTCTAACATATCCAAAAAACAGTCTTTTTTTCCTACTTTTATATACCCATATGGTCATAGAAGACTATGCATTAGTTATGTTCTCACTACATAATCATGTAAGTTCAAAGTTAAAATGTGTTATATTCATGAACACAAGAATTTGTTTCTGTAAAGCAAAGGTGCCAAAGTCACAAGGATGGAAATTAAGGTGAAGTGAACAAATACGCTGTGAGGAGTATGATTGTGTCACCCATGTACCACTTAAGACATTGACCTGGAGCTGCTCCTGAGAGCCACAGGAGAACTCAGTCCCCACATCACCGATTTCCAAGCTTCTGGGTTAAGATTGTGCAAATTCCTAGTTTATTTGCCTGAAACCAGTTTAATTCTGCTGGCTTCAGTTTAATTATTTCTGACTTACAGCAGAATAAAGGATTTATTATTAGGTTTATAAAAGAATATAGGGTGTAAACTAGCTGCAAGATAATCACATACCCTTGGTCAGTGGTAACCTCTTTTAGTATCATGCTAGAATCTAACATTGATGCATACATCATTCAGGTCCAAAGTCATCACACGCAGAAAGGTGCCACATTTACTTACATGGGCATTATATCACCCGAAACAGCTACCAGGTATAGAAACTTTTATTTTGCCAGTTATAAATTTGTAGTTTTAGAAACCTGTTTCATAAAACTGTTAAAAATTACAGTGACATTTGCCAAATGATTGTAAGCTTGATTTGATTTAATATTTATATTCTAAAGAATGTAACAGCTCAGCCTCAGAGGCGTTCCAGAAAACAGCCACTGGGCTAAAGGCTCAAGTGAGTCATTTTCTGTAATATAGAAGAGGTTTTGGACGTATTTTCAATAATGCTTCTTATAACAGTCCTTTACTCAGAAAGGCAAATAATTTTTGTATTTGCAAACTAATCACTTTACTGAATAAGTATTTTTATATAAAATATATCCAGTTGTGTAGGTACTATGATAGAAGTAACAGCCACTGAGTTGAAGGCTTTATTTGTATATTGTAGGCAGAATCCAGATCTGGTATGTATTAAACCTGATGTGGCAAGGCTGCATAAGGAACAGAAAAGCTAGTCAAAGCACGGTAGGGCAGTACAACTTGGATCTATTAGGACTGGGTTGACTTGTCTCACTTCTTCATATAAATAGACCTATGACTTTCACAACCTAAGGTTTGTTGTCCCCTTGAATCTAAAATACTTAGTTACAAACAGCTATTGCCAGTAGGCTTGAACTTGCTATACAGGATCCATAGCTCCATTAAGAAATACTTAAAGGTCTGAAAATTGAAAACTGATGAAAAACCCAATAATGATTTGGCTCCGGGTAGTACTAGTCACTCAGTACTTAGGGAGCATAATCCCTAATCATTTAAATTAAGTATTTAACAACAATGAAGCTTCATTAGATCATCCACATCTCATTCTTTTATGTACCTTTAGATGGGATGTGCTGAGAGGAATCTGCTGTGGAAAGTACAGTTCAAATCCCACATGAAGGCAAGTAGAACCACAGCCTGAGAACGGTAGAGCAAGCCAATTTAGTATCTTTTAAAATGCACACATGTTTGGCAATCAGATTGTACATTAATATTTTCAGGTGCAATTTCTTTCACTTTGCAAATACCTTAGTAATTACAGTAAAACCTCATGAGCATTTGGAATACGCCACATCTGAGCACAGGAAGCAGAGCTGCAAAAACTCATCTTCCTGATGGAGCCAATCCTGCTGTAATGCGCTCAGAGGATGCAGCAACAAGGGGGACCTCTGGCTGATGCTCTCTGCCAGTTTAATGGGACTGACATAAATTGAAGATCTGCACCATTTCTCTGCAAGATATGCAGCCTTCATTCCAGAAGCTTGTACGTGGAATGCGCAGAAAGGATACTCTCTGCAAAAGTTCTTTGTCACTTGACAAATGTTCATTTTGCAAGGGGCTGGAATAGTTAAAGATACCCTTCCTAACAAATGTTTGCTATTATCAATCAAACTGCTCTTTTTCTGAGATGTGGTAGCTGACTTACATGACCACTCTAAGCCCATTTCACTGCACGGTACCACAAACTGCTTTAAACCACATCATCTGGGCAGTGGAAACAGTCTTTTACACAGCTACAGACTGTCAGTGTCTAACAACCATGGTCTTAACAAGGTCAAACAGGTCAAAACCTAGCTTATATGAAATCAATCAGGATTTAGAAAACAGAAATGAAACTGTCACCCCTCAAAGAGCTGATCTAATACTTAATTTGTAAATATACAAATTCACTTATCAAGAGGATAAAGCTCCTTGCAAAATGTAGCTGTAACAACTGCTTTGCTTTAGACTGTAACTTGTGCTTTCATGCAAAAACCTGAGCTCTTACAATGTGGGAGACTCAAGTCATTCTCTTTTACATCTGCCACTACCCATGTGAATGATCTAACCACCAGTCTCCAGAAAGGGCATTTTCAGCCTTTTCATTGAATCACTGCCATGTTTTCCTGTAAAATATGAGACTCACTGGTCCAGAAAAAAAGCATACAAGAGACCATGTTTCTAAAGTCTGATAGTTATGTCCTTACTAAGAAAGGGACAGCCTGGGTTCTAGTTCCAAGACTTTGCCTGTATTTCACATCATCACATAAAATATATAAATACTACTTAATTCCTTCCACCATTTTTCCTTTAAAAGAAAAGCATGATCTCTGCTCAGTTGAAAGAAAAGGTATTTTCAGAAGCACTCACTGGAAATGCACCCACTCAAGTCAGCAGGCTTCCTCCTGAGTGAGATGCCTAAATCTCAGAGAGTGCTTAGAAATGCATACAATCTTCTGTACTTTTGCCTTCAGCACCTTTCTGTTAACTACCTTGAAGCATCTCCTCACAGGTTCCTCTTCTGAGACACCTCTTTCACTACATGCCTCCACCAAGGCACTCAGCATTTGGACTCTGGATTCACCTTTGTGGCCAGACACTCAAAGGTTAAAATCCTCAACTCTATAGCAGATCTCTGCTACCCAAGAAAAAAGTCTTTTGCACTCTTCAGAAAATAAAATAAACATGCACATTTTTGAGCAGCCAGGCTCTGGAAGCCTATTTTCCTCTAGATTTGCATCTTCTGTCTTTTTCTCCTGCCTCTTGTTCCCTACGGCCTCCCTTGTCTTCCAGTCAGTACTTCTAGCTATCTTATCAGATGGGCAAGCAGCAGTTGCTCATCATTGTAGCTGTGCTGATGAGCCAAGCAGCAAGATATACTTGTGTTATGACTGCTTCCACCAAGAGAAAGAAGGCTTTCCTGCCTTCTCTTGGTGGAAGCATTTGTTTGGAGGCCTCATCCTTACCAGCTACTGTTTTTCACCATACATGCAGCAATTTAAGACCTTTAAACCATTAACTCTTGCCAAATGTAGCTGAATTAACCAGCAGATTCAGAAGTTATTGGAAAGTAACACAAATCTACATATGGAGAGATTTTAACTTCTAGAGAATCAGGCTTAATATTTAATAAGGGGGTTAGGCTGGGGTGGAGGAAGAGAGGAATATGAATTAAGCAAATATCTGGACATTTCTAAAGACTAGATTCACCTAGCATTTACACTGTAACCCACTTGAGCACATGCTCAAGAAACAGTCAACTCAACAGCCAGGTTTCTGCAGAAACAGAGACTATGTCTATGTTAGCAAACTAAACAGGGCCAGGGAACGAGCCCAAGCTCTGACATAGCATCCAGGCTGCTAAAATCTCAGCAGTGCTACGTGACACCACTTTGGTCTGAGCACCCAAGCGGTCTGCAAGACAACACTCAGGCGTGAGCCTGAACAAGGAACACTTTCCCAGTGGTACTTTGGATGCAGTCAATCTCTTCTGTGAGTGTGATGTACTGTAAGGGAGCTGTACTGACGCAAGCCAGGCTGGGCCAGTTGGCTTCAGGACCAGAAAACAATCCCTGAAGGTTTATATTTACTATGCAGAAGTAGTCAGAGAAACCAAGACAACATCATGTGTTAATGTTGGCCCAGCTTCTTGTTGATGCAGCGTGGATGGATCAGTCATAGGGAGAGCATAGTTCTGTCCACCACCAGAGCCCTTTGTCTCCTTCCCAAGCAAGCTGCTGTGAGCCTGCATTACTGTGTGGACAGACAGCATTACAGTTCCAGGAACTCAGTGTTCCCAGATCCTGAGCTGATGTGCTTACAGTAAAACGTGCATTCAAAATATCCCTCCTTAGACAATGATCTAATGTTTTTCCATAATACAGGGGCTGCTAAATCCATTTTTTTCAATCCTTCTGTAAAAAAGTGGGATTCAAAAAATTGTAAGAAAACATTAACAGGGCCCCATAAACAGCAATTTCTGTTGCATACAGGAGTTAAAGTTCAATCTGTGCTCAGTGACTTCAGCCATGAACTGGAGGACAGGAGTAGTAACAGGAGTTAGTCAGAGATCCTTAGCCCTGGACCTTCCCCCCCCCCCCCCCCAATTTCACATACCCCACAGAGTTGACAAAATACAGATACAGAAATACACATGCACCCAAATATCAATACACATCCATATAAATGTATTAATGTGTTTCCATAATAGGTGTGCTTGTATCTACCCAATTTCTTAAACATATGCTGAGTATAAATATTTAAGTACATATGTGAGTATTTATTGAAGTTTGTTTAAGCATATGCTCATATACACAGTACAGATAAAACACGTTAAATACTGGTTGAGGATGAAACTGGAATAGTGATCTGTTAGAAGAGTACCTACAAGTGTTGGCCTGGTGTTGTGTTTCCTGGTGCTAGCCTGTACTACACTACATACACACACAAAAACTCCCACAAAAGCCAACACAAGCTTTGGGCAACCTTCGATATAGAAGCACCCCTTTATGAGCATTTTAGCCAAAACAAAGCCTGTTTTAGGTCATTTCCATGGGTGACAGAATAACCACTCTAGCTAGCATGATGAATTCTATTTTAATTCCTCCTCGATTTTTACCCCAAAAAAATTTCACAGACAAGAAGTAGAGCACAGGATCAGGTAATCACCTCCAGCACTACATTATGCATTCCAAAATTAAAAGAATGTACTGTATTTCAAGACTTTCCAGCTTTGCTTGACAGTAACCGTTTTTTAAAGCTGACCGTTTCTTTAGGCTTCAAGCTCCTATTCCCAATATCCTTCATATATTATACAGATGAATTCAGGAGCATACTGGTTTTCTGGAATTCTCCATATCTGAACTCTATCTAGCCTGACACCAGGTTAGACTTGGAAATACTTCCTCCTTCTTGATCACACAGAATTTTGTACCCTGTAGCATACTTGCTATAAGGACACCAAAACTGATTCTCTTCCCTTGAAGTGAATGTCTAGCTTTAAAATTTGGGTCCAACTCATCCACTCCTGCTATTTTCTCCTCATACACCTTGGGCTCCAATTATCATACACACAGCAGTATTAGTATTAAAAGCCTTAACATTAATGTCAGTGATAGCATTAACCAATAATGTTAGGATCAATACCTCTAGCTTTGTTCTTATCCAGCCCACCAAACTGCACTTTTATTAGGATGAGTTTTAACTCTCAGTTATATCCAGTTCCACTGACTATTAGCATTAGGCAATATCTTTCCTAATGTCCTCTTATTTAATTATCATTGACTGGTAACAGCAGATAGAGAACTATTCCTACAATTACTTTCCCACAAAATGCAGCCCGGACACTTTGTCAACAAACTCTTTAGTCAGTGGTGACAATTTCCACAAGACAGATGAAATTTACTGTTTTCTGTAACTCTGTGTTTACAAACTTCTGAAATACACCCTAACTGTCCTTTTCCAGGATACAATAAGGCAATAAACTAAATAGTAAAGTTCCTTAGGAAATTAAGTAATTCAAAAGTATGGCACCATGATCATGCATATGCAATATATTGAAAAGAAAATAAACAGGGCTATATTCCCATTTAAAAATAAATAAATAAATGAACATTAAAAAAAACACAACCATTTTGAAATAAAACTGGTAATAGCTGAGTCTACAGAATTTCATTTTCTAACAAGCAAAGAATTTTTAATTGAGACTTTTTAATCAGAAAATTGTAAAGTTGGGGGAGAAACAGCTGGGTACTTCAGAAAGGGAAGGAGAAGACTTATAAATTAACCAGTTGGCACAGTGCTAACTATAGTATCACGAACAGTGCTGTTATAATATTATTGCTGTAGGTTAATGTGATCCTTTATACAGCCTTTTTTTCTTCCACAGTAGCCCATTTTCAAGAAGTAAAATGGTTTCATTTGAATTGCAAATCCCAACACATATATAGTTTTATTCTTTTGGAGCAGGATGAGTGACAGTGGTGTATTAGAGTTAACAAACCTTACCCACTTTTAAATACATTTCTGGTATTGAAAGCTAACAGAGCTGAAAACTGAATGGGTAAAGGCTCTGCTCTGGCATTCATTCCTTTATTGGAGTCTTGAAAGGACCGTATGGAGGGAACCTGATAGAAATTTCGTGTCGCTGCTAAATAGAACTCAGTCCAAGGTAGAAAAATAAAAGGTTAGGTCTGCAGTCTTTTATAATGTTTCATTCATGGGGGCCAGTGCTTTCAAAACTGAAACTAGGGGCTGTGCAGCCTGTTTGATTCAACTGGTGCCTCAGTTTAATGGACTACAGGCCTCACAAAATTGCTGAACCAAACCTTTTGAAACATTCTGTGCCTCCTGTACACAAATCCATTAGTGCAGGTGGCAGCAACAGAAGATTTAAAAAAAAGCTACAGGAAAACATGCAGTGGTCTCCTTCCAACAGTCCTGCACTTGTGAAGCAATTTTTAAGTCTAGTACAGAAACTTAACCTACATACTGCCATAAGCAACAACTGGTTTTCTTAGCATCTTTATCTTTTCTTATTTCTCCCCTGCCTATACTGAAACCGTTTATAGGCAGAATTTGAGGCACACTGGGAATATAGGAAGCGGCAGGCTTGCATGCTAGCAAGAAGAATCGTACTGTCTTTTCCATATAAAAGCTTTGGGTAGGGTGTGGTGGCCCATCAGATGGGCTAGTCAAGTATTACATGGACAATAAACTTGAGGCATACAGTAAACACGCAGGTATAGAACAGACAAACAACACAAAAGTGAGAGTGATGTCAGACTGAATGAATTTGCTAATCTTCACCTTAAATTTTTTCTTAAAATGTTAGATCCCAAAGGGATATGCAAGCATATTTTTGTAGGAGGGAGAAATCAAACATATGGCATATTCAAGAGGACAAAGAGGACCCAGCCAAAGCTGTGCCCGGGTGCTCTGTAAGAGGAAAATCTTTGCAATACCTATCCTGTACCAAGCAGGAATTAAAGGTAGAATTGTTCAGTATCATCCTCAATGTGCTTTTAAAATTTAAGGAAAAAATTAGCAGTAGGACAACTGTAAAATTTGCGCAAATATTCCCAGCTTAAATTCTTCTAAAATCAAGCTACCTATCTGTTGAAAGTATCAAGAAGTATCACACTCCATACCATGGGCACATGCTCTAACACAATGTGTCCCAACAAAGATGTTTCATGTTTTCATAGTTAATCTTTCATTCAGCCACTGTACTTTGAAATGCTCTGAAAAAAATAAAGTTACTCATACACCCTTCAGGCTGCAGCAGCTGCGACACTGAGGAGTGAGACAAAGGGACAGCTCTGCAGCCATGAGATGGCAGCGACCTGCATCTGTTTGAGTCTGGTAACTCATTCTGCCATTGGAGCACCTGTGTTTAACAGACAACAGATTTACAACCAAAAATTCAAGTCATACAAGTGAGAGTCCTATAAAAAGAACAAGTCACATACAGGAGCAGACATTAATTTAAATATACCTTGACATCAGCTTAATTGAAGAGTATCTGATCCCATGAAGTTCTGATATTCATTTCAATAGGTTTCAGGTCTTGATTATAAACAAAATAATCTTTTATATTAATTCCTGTTTCTGTAAGACCAACATCTATAAAATTCTTTGAATTTAACCTTCACAGTCCATGTGAACTTAAACGCTGGACACAAACTTAGAAACTAACATTTTTAATGCTATCATCCACTCCCAGCACATGTGCACCAGAGACACATACAAGTTAAATACCCACATTGCCAAAGTAGGTAAGAAGACATCCTCACTGCATTTAACAAGGCAAATATGTTATTATCTGGACCATCCTGCATTTATTCTACCAATTAATAATCACTGTCTTGGGAGCACATCTGCCTAAGTGAAGACCAAGAATGCATCCATTTTAGATGAATCACAGAATCAACTAGGTTGGAAAGGACCTTGAAGATCATCTAGTCCAACCATTAACCTAACACGGCCAGTTCCCATCTACACCATATCTCTCAGCGCTATGTCGACCCTACTCTTAAACACCTCCAGGGATGGGGACTCCACCACCTCCCTGGGCAATCCATTCCACTGCCTAATAACCCGTTCTGTAAAGAAATACTTCCTGACATCTAGTCTAAACCTTCCCTGGTGCAACTTGAGGCCATTCCCTCTTGTCCTATTGCTTGTTACTTGGTTAAAGAGGCTTATCCCCAGCTCTCTGCAACCTCCTTTCAGACAGCTGTAGAGGGCGATGAGGTCTCCCCTCAGCCTCCTCTTCTCCAGACTAAACAACCCCAGTTCCCTCAGCCGCTCCTCGTACGACATGTGCTCCAGACCCTTCACCAGCTTCGTTGCCCTTCTCTGGACACGCTCGAGTAATTCAATGTCCTTTTTGTAGTGAGCGGCCCAAAACCGAACACAGGAATCGAGGTGCGGCCTCACCAGTGCCGAGTACAGGGGTAAGATCACTTCCCTGTCCCTGCTGGCCACGCTATTTCTGATACAAGCCAGGATGCCATTGGCCTTCTTGGCCACCTGGGCACACTGCTGGCTCATGTTCAGCCGGCTGTCAATCAACACCCCCAGGTCCCTCTCTGACTGGCAGCTCTCCAGCCACTCCTCCCCAAGCCTGTAGCAGTGCTGGGGGTTGTTGTGGCCCAAGTGCAGCACCCGGCATTTGACCTTATTGAGCCTCATACAGTTGGCCTTAGCCCATCGCTCCAGCCTGTCCAGGTCTCTCTGCAGAGCCTCCCTACCCTCGAGCAGATCAACACTCCCACCCAGCTTGGTGTCGTCTGCAAACTTACTGACGGTGCACTCGATCCCCTCGTCTAGGTCATCAATAAAGATGTTAAACAGGAGTGGCCCCAAAACTGAGCCCTGGGGGACACCACTTGTGACCGGCCTCCAACTGGATTTAACTCTGTTCACCACAACTCTTTGGGCCTGGCCATCCAGCCAGTTTTTTACCCAGCAAAGCGTGCGATCATCTAAGCCTCGAGCAGCCAGTTTCGCCAGGAGAATGCTGTGGGAAACGGTGTCAAAGGCCTTGATGCTTAGATGCTTCAGGAATGAGTTTCCAAGATAAGGTGAAGGCATATATTCAGTCATGGGTGGACATTCATGCTTTGTTTACTATAGGCTTTCTAGCCTGAAGTAGAGCAGTGGCTTTGTTTACTTCATCAACCTTAGAACCAGATGGAAAACCATGAGAAATGCTGCTAGCTTGCTACTGCAAATGCTGCACGGACAATAGGTTTTTCACACATCACTTCTTTTATGCATTGCCTCCATTTTGTAGTTCGTGGGTTTCCAAGAGATGAGTGACAGATGTAGCAAGTAGTTTTAGCTGCCAAAAGGTTGGTCACTCCACTTATTGTCCAAAGTCTTTGACTGAACTGATTCGGGATGTTAGCACAAGGTGAAATTCCACGCTAGGTAATGTATTGTAGGTTTTGCAATATCTGAAAAAAAAAGACAGTCTCAACGTGAAAATCACTTTTAAAAAATTAATTTTCTATCTGCCTCTTAGGCAGCACAGATAATAGAAGTTACAGACAGAAACTATCTTTCAAGAAACCCATATTTTTGCTAATGAAGATCATTCCTTCCAACACATTTCTCCCTAATATACTGTTGTTTTCAATATAAGTTTATGAAAAAATTTGGATAATCTTCACAGAAAGATCATACTTTTCCTCATAGTCTCCCTGACCTTTCTCATTTTCATTATTCAACTCTTTTTTTTAAATATCCTAAACACAAATGCTTTCATTTTACTAGTTACTATGTAAAATTGAACACAGATTAACATGGTTAAGCACACAAGCATCATGGGATCACCTGTACAAAGCTAGTCCTTTTTAATTTATACATTAATATGTAGTCCCAACTGGGGAGAAACTAAAATTAAAGCCAAAAAGGTGTGGAAACAGAGAGCACAACATTCATTACGCTCCTCACCAACATTGATATGTGGGTGGAAGTAGAGAGCAAGAAACCTCCAAGCCACATCTGATCCCAAAGTCCAACGGAAAGAATCTTTGAGTTTTCCTGGAGCTATGAGGATGAAGCTATTATCTCTCTTCATGAAACTGGTAACTGCAAAAAAAAAGAAAATATATTCATTTGGCATCAGAGGTGATTGTGCAATGGGTTTGGATTTTATGATCAAACTCGAGGACTGGGAAAAAGAGGGAAAATGGCTAAAAAAGGATAAACAAATTATTTTCATATATTCATTTACCTACTAGGGACATGTAAAAGGAGAAAACACCACCTTCCAATTGATCTGATTACTTTCCACTTGTAGTGCAATTTGTCTCCCTTTTGCCTTCTAAGCAAGAAAAAGCTCTTTGTCCTTTGAAAAAAGGAGATATTTTTCACTGTTTATGAGACATGTTTTATACAATCTCACGATAGCTCAGCTGTTCCATTAGGACTGAAGAATATAGATAGTGGTAAAATAGTAAAAAAAAAAAACCAACAGCTGATACAATGGAAGGATTGTCAGTGGGATTTCCACACAGGAAAGGTTTCTAACAACAAGCAAAATACCCAGCTCACTACTCTTATTCATCTTATTACCTGCCAACAAAATTGCAGTGAAGTCTGGAAAAATCAGGTTTTGAAGGCATGCTGTAAACATTGCTTCCATCATTCAACACAGAACCCTGGGAATTCTTTTTCTGTGATGTTTTGTAAAAACAAATATTGAGGGAAATCAGAGATTTTTACAAAGTCTGCTTCAAAGTATTGAACAATAGGCCTCTCATTTTGGCTCCTCTCTCTAATTCCTAGGCTGACAAGTGTATCTGGTGAATTAATGTTGGATATGTGAACAATAAACACTCCAGGCCTTTTCTATTGCTTCAGTGATGCAAAGCTTAATTAGATGGTTAACTAGGCATATGGCTACTTTGCATCATTGTAGGAACAGAAAACATCTGACATGCACACTGTTCCTAGAAATTTAAAAGCAATGTAATTGTTGGAAGTTAATCTTCCTAGATGCCAATAGCAAATATTAGGGTTCTAGAAATGTGTAGAATATGACAGATTTTTCATTATTTCTTGTAAATATCAACAGTTATAAGCGGAAGACTGAATATATACAGTGACTACTTTTTATTGTAGACTAATCAATGTCAAACTCAAATAACAGAAATATACTAAGTGAAAACCAGCTATTTTAGATCAGTACTCGGGTCAGTTAACAACTCCAGTAGTTATTCCTTTTTGAAAGTAAATTCCAACTTTCAAAACTGATGGCAACCATTGTAAATAATGCTGCAATATCATCAAATGTATAAACCAAAAGAACAAAACATGAAAGTTTCAGAACAAAATTTTTAAAAGTTGAACATTGTTCATGGGCATGATGAAAATCAATGTTTGTTTTACAATGTTGAAATTTCCAGAAACTAATCACCAAGGGACTAACAAACCAGAATGTTTTGTTAAGAAAGTATAGCTGATCCTTTTTATCACTTGAAGCTGTAAATCTAAAGGATCATGATCTTCTCTAATGTATTCATTATTTAAATTTATTTACCAAATAGGTTTTATGAAAGATACTTAGTCTAATGGAATTTACAATCAAATCTCAGTGAACATTAAATATTCAGAACTTAAGCTCTTTTAACTATTGAATTTGCATGCTTTGCTTCTGTTTTTTTCTCTGAAGAAAGGTAATAGTTAAAAGTACATTTCTAGTTCTGATTCTCTTGACTAGCAACTTGAAATTCCTGTTTATTACTATTTTGGTGCAGTCTTTTTCAATTATCCTTATCAGTGAATGTTCCAGCACTCATGTTTGTTTGCTAAGGAAGTCACAGGAATCTAAAACAAAGGAGAATATGAAAATGGAGCTTAAAATTTGAATGCCTATGTATCAGAAGTTGTCTAATCACAAGAAATATCATTTTTAACATTTTGGAAACCACAGGCATATCCAGAGAACTGGAAATACACATTAATGCATCTGGGTGTTGGTTCATGAGGAAGGGCCTGGATTCCACATTTTTAACACAGACTATAAAATTTAATCCAGTTTGTGTCCCTTCCTCATTAACTTTTATTATTTAGTAGTAAAAATCAGACTGTTGTAATTTAGCTACCTATGTTAGTGCTTCTGGTAGAACTTTCTATATGCATAGGAATGTAATGAGAGTAAGTCACACAGGCTTTATACCACACAATGTTTGTTTCTAGCAAATTAGTATGAATATACAACTTAAGCAATGCATAATCTCACTTATTAGTGACATGATGAGCCTGGCAGTGGAGTGTTACACAGCATTCTACTGTCATAACTGAGTATTTTGTGTGATTCACTATATTTCATTTCTCTTTGCACAAGTCACTTATCAGAACTGATATATATTCCACAGCAGAGCAGAAGAGCCAAATACATTTATTTGGCCAAGGTAGTTCATTCCCAATGGATTTCATTCATCTCAGTACACATTTTCCCTAAATCTGTGTTATTTTTACAAGGCACGAAAACTAAAATAATCTGTTACCTCTTCCTTCACCAAGCTTTATAAACCTAGGTCTTCCTTCAAGTACTGCTGTTAAAAATATATCCAACTCATCTGTTTCAGTCACTGGTCAGACACATTTTCTTAAACAACTGAATTACTGATTCTCTCTATTGACCTTCACAACCTGTACTAATGAGCCCACTGAAAAAGATAAACTGGATTACCATGTCAGTCACCAACTTTCTACATTCTGTAGCTGTCATTCTTACAGTATGGTAGGCATTACATAAATATTTGTGATTTAGGAAGGGTTCGGCTAACCATTCTAAGGTGTGGTGGTTTAGCCCCTGCCGGGGTCTGAGACCACGCGGCCGCTGCCCCTCTCCCACAAAGGGAGTGAAATACAAAGCCCCGGGGCTGAGATAAGGAAAGGTTTAATACAACAGAGCAACAGCAACACAACAAACAATAACAATAAGAATAACAGTGATAACAATGAACAGAGCAAAGTATATACCGATACAGCAGTGAGAGAACCGGCTGCGCCAACCCACGCAATCACCGATTCTTCCCGCGCTCGTGCCAGGATGTGCTGTCAGCATGATATATGAATAACCCGGCTAGAGCTTCCCCCCACTGCTGGGGAAACTTAACCCTATCCTGGCTAAACCAGGACATAAGGTAAAAAATGTTCAAAGAAAAATAGAGGAGATTGCGTATTACTTCTTTTAAACCTTTGAAATTAAATCGGTCAATATCAAGAATGGTGGTACATAAAATAATGGCAATAGGCATTGTCTGTTTTATCAACTAAGTGTCAACTCCAGGGAATTCAACTGTCTCTAATTCAAAGCTATTAGTAAGTAATGCACCTCAATAGAAGAAGATTCCTAGAATAAATGGTTGGTGCTAAAACCTCATAGATCAAAAATGAGCCCATAAGATCTTCTGGGCAAGGACCACAGACAAGACACCTTACAGATTTCAATATAGCTAGTACTTCAGCATTATTGGTACCTATTTCCTTTCTATGACATTAGAACAAGAAAATAAAACAATCACACAAGCAACTTGCCTCTGCTGGAACTACAAAGTTTGCATCCCCTTTCAATATCACTGCACATTGCAATCACTAATTAAAAAACTTTTTTTCTTTCAGAATTGCACAGTGAATAATTGGCTTTAGCCAACTCTTGTCTTCATTATAAAGTGGCTGCTGCCACCTCCTCTCAGTAGGAAGTGATCCATGTGAGATGAAGGCTCCAATTCACATTTTTAAAATAACATTTCTCCCCTTTAATGTGAAGTGATCCTCAATCATTTCATGTAGATGAAAGAGGAAGTTGAAACCTATTCCAGCTTTTTATTCTCTTTCCTATAATTAACATTTACCTATCCCAGCTGACATGTCTTACATGTAAAATTCAGAACAGTCTGACACAAACTAACAAGTCTACCTTATAAGAGACCTGTATGTAATACGCAAGAGAAATAGTGCTAGCTTCCTCCCTGGAAAAGCAGAATCTGTAATACAGAGTAAGGAAAATTTTATTTCAGTGGAAATGAAAAGAAATAAATCTTATGTGGGAAAAGAGAGGATTTGTTCCTAAATTTAAAGAGTGCAGTATGAACAGCATAAGGCCACCCTGCACTGAAAAATAATAAAAACTTCAAGAATTAAGGTGTCTAGTTAGAAATACCTACATCCAAGCATCTTAGAAAGAAAAGCGCCAGTGTGAGGCAGGATTTGGATTCAGAAAAAGCACTTTCTAAGCGTCAGTGTAGTAACACATCCAGGCAAAGAAGTAGAAAGTCACCCCTGCAGCAGGAAAGAGCAGGAAAAAGTTAAGACGAAAACAAAACTTAGAGCCATAGAAGCAGTTCCCCAAGGGCACAACATGACCTAACATCCACAGGACCCCTAAGAAGCAATTCACACTATGTCACAAAAAGCACAGCCTGTTCTGTTCTTGGTCAGTTCTCACTGCCAGGATAGACACCATGGCCACCCAACTCAGGACGCTGCCATTTTTACTCCAGTCCCTCCATCATCGACTGCAAGCGACTCTTGCCTGACATTTGGGGTAGGGTACAGGCCAAGGACTCACTCAGATGGTGCAAGTAAGCACGGATTCAGCCACTTCTGTGGAGCTACCTACAGCAACTGTTGACTGAGACACAGGGACAGCACAAGACCTGTCACAGCTGGCTGGCCAACCCCCAGTCCTCCTGGGTAGCAGGGGCAAGCAGGCACCCTGCTGGCAGCACTGCTTGCACAGCCCCAGGCTGGGGCATGGGAGGGGAACTCGAGGGATGGCGTGAGGGGAAGTGGTAAGATCTGCACCACTTCTGGTGGATGACTGATAACCCAGCATGATAAAGCTTTCAAATGGATCGAAAATGAGCACTCCAGGAGCAAGCAGGCATTGAGGGCAGGCACCTGTCCAGAAGCGTCAGAGGATGACAGTCTGTGGAAAGAATGGTGGATTTTAGGCTATTTCTGATGTTAGTATTAGTATGCCTTTTGGTAGCATGCCCCACATGCAGAACAGCCCCACCACATGCTTGACATCAAGGGCAGACAGAAGCAAAGGATGGTTCCTTTCCAAAGGACTGACAACATCAGAAAGGAGTTCTCTGGATGATGTTGACTTTTTAGGGAGTATAAGACAACCAGACTTCACTGCCCAGTTACCATCACTCTTGGACACAGAGATAGGTCACCGCAGTCAGGAACAGAGAACATGGCAGGTCAGAGCAGTCAGGAACAGAGAACATGGTGGGTCAGAGTATGCAGACAAGGACCTTGTGAGGGTGTTCTGTGCCCCACCACACCACACTCCGCATCACTTCCCTGGGGCACCACTGCCCCCTCCGCCCTCCTGGGAGGAGGGGCTCCAGCTTTTAACTTAGATGCCCGAATTAGAAGAAATTGGGGTGGGTACACTAGAAGAGTGAACAGTGTATTTGCCAAAAATACTCTTTGGAGTCAAGGGTAACTGTTCACAAATGTGAGCTGAACCAAGCTAATGGTCTCAGATTTGAAAACGATGAATTAAAAACCCCAAACTCTTTCATTTCCACATTTCCAAAATGCAATATTATTTTGTATCAAAATGACATTTTCTTCAAAAATGTAGCCAAGAACCTTTTTTATGTAAGAAACAACCCAAACCAAAAATATCATCTTAAAACAACTATTTAACTTGATTTTAAACCATGTATCTTTTTTCTCTTTCGTTGGGGAAAAAAAACATTATGAAATTATTTTCCCCTGTTTTTTTCATTTAGTCATAAAGTTGGGGGGAAAAGTGTCTTACATTGCTAACAGCCTACTAATGAAAGGCATACACTGTCTCCTTCCAGACATGTACTAGCCTTTTGACTTTCCAACTGAAACATTTGGTCCTAGAAATACTTATTGCACTAATGGTGGCAACATACTTAAAAACTGAAGCAATGGAAGTGAGGAACTGCAAGTGAGTAATAAGCATAGCGGTGGGTTACCAATTGCCTCCTGGATCAATTTAAGTGCAGCCTCACTTTTCACCATCACAGCTAATCTAGCAATTGAAATCAGAGAGACCTGTAGAAAATGAACTTTTGACAGGTGACTGCAGGAGGCAAAATCTATGTTTAGGACACTGGAAAAATTACAAAAACATGTTATCACATTTAAAAGCCACTAACCACAGGATATTACCACATGCCAAAAGGAAAAAAGCTTTAAACAACCAGGGCATGAAAAAATGCTTTCTGTTTGCCAATGCTATCTCACTTTATCCCTCATTTAACATGCTACAACTCATGAAAAACAAAAGCTGTTTTAAGTCATGAATGAATCTTATAGGTACAAATATACCTACTACGTGCACATACATAAACACACATAGGCTCAGTGACCAGAGTTCTATATACTTCCTCAGAAAACATGCTTCATATTTTTCCCATTTTTAACAAAATTAAGTTTTCATGTATTTATGCACGTGGTATTATCATGCTCTCCTCAGATTCTGAAGTGTACTGAACTGCTCAAAAATCTCCTAGAAAAATATTTGCAAGGGTTGAGAAATAACCTCAGGAAGTTCGACTGACGCTCTTGGAATGCAAAGATCAAGGGTTTATTTTCACTATTTTTATTATAAACAAAGAACCCACTACAATTGCAGTGGCATCACTGGGGGAGGTAGAGGGAGGAGATGAGGAACAGTTGGAAAGCTGGAAAAAATACAGATAATTCTTTGAAAGCCCTAAGTATATTCCTCCTGTACTCCTTACATCACTATGGCAATGAATATATCCCAGGCCTTTTCACCAAGAGCTTCATTTCTATCTGAATTAAGTAATAACATTAGAAATTTTGGAGACTGTTTAAAATGCCTCTATGTGAATTAAAATGTGAATTTCTAAACATTTCCCTGTTAAAAAAACCCAAAACAAATACCAAAATACCAAGAAAAACAAAAGAGGAAGAAATAAAATGAGCTCTGTTTCCTGACCATGCAAACCATCAGGAATTGTTTCATCTTAAACATTAAAAACCCCAGCCATTGCTGGCACGTAGAGATAAGACATTTACACCTCCACATGAGAGCTCATACAAACTGTTTCTTGTTTATACCCCTATTAGGAGTTCACAGCAGTCACCGAGATTATTTCACTTGATTTGACTCCTTCCCTGTTCTCTATGGCTCATTTACCAAGTCCTATACAAGGCTATTCATGTCCCTTGAGAAGAGCCAAAGTTAGCATTTGTACTCACAAAAGCTGCAGCCAGATAACACAAAGTGAAGCCCTTGCCACCACAATGCCAGTTCCTTCACAGCACTTCACCAATGCTCTCACCGAGGCCATCTTCTCAGGCAAAGGGGTAAAACAATTTTCCATGGTGCTTCCATGTTACTGCTTTTCCCACCTCTCTCAATCTATCAAAGACAAAACAGGGTATAGTGACAACACACCAGGAACAAACAGTCATAAGGTCGATGTCTTTGGTTCACACGGCTTCACTGTATCCCAGGTTTCAAGATACAGCCTTTCTGTTTCAAACAATAATGAAAGTGAGAGTGTCTGAAGAAAGAAAGTACATCTGGGTAAAACCAAAATACATTCCCAGCAATCTGTTGAAACACATGCTTTTTCTCATGGACAAGAGCATGCAAAAAGCATGTGTGACTGATGATGATGAGCCACTGGTTTTGTTTTTCAGTTATTGCTCAGTCAAGAGGCAAAGAGGATCTCACTGTATTCCACAGGAAACATATAAAAGTAGTTTCCTCGGTTTCTACAGAAAATAAAAAAAAAATATAAAACGCTCAGCTCCAGATAATGTTCTCTGATCACTGAAAACTAAAACTTCCACGTTATTTTCTGTAAGCGACTTCCAGTAAGTTATTGTCAGCCTACTGTCAAACCATATACTTACTGTGGATTTGTACATGGTAAAACTGAATTGATGCATGAATGAACTATCCATTTCTGCTCCAAAACCTGATGTAGTAGAAAAAAAAACAATAAAGAAGCAATAAAGAATGGTTTAGTCACTTTAAAATATTCACAGTTGGTTTGTATTAGGGTTTGTATTAGTTCATGCAATAATGCTTTTATTTGTTGCGGAGAATACCATCAATACTGCTGAAGAACCACAGCAGAATTACTTTTTGACACATGCCCACAGTCCACAAAACTAAGAAAGCACTGGAGAGTGTTAGGAAAAGGAGAGTTCAAAAAAATTTAAAAAAAAACCAAAAACAAACAAAAAAAAACAAAAAAAAAAAAAAAAAAAAAAAAAAAAAAAAACAAAAGAGATAACCCACACAACAAAGGTTTTCTTATGACCCTTCCTGGTTGAGAGCCACCCTGTTTGGATGAACTATGCCCTATGAGAGACAGGCTGGGCCAGGAGGCTGAGCTGCCCGTGCTCACTGGGCTACCACTGCCACCCCATTCTGCTTGTCTTTTCAAATGGCAGAGGACTGAGCTGCTTGCTTACAAGGACGTTGTCCCTACCTGAGCCATGGTCCCTCTCCTCAGCTTCCACCCTGCCTTCCTCTGCAGAGTTGCCCCACTCTTCACATGCTGGGTTAACGCCAAGCTCTTCAGGGGTATTCAGATGGCCATGCTTGCTATGCCAAAATGATACAGACTCTTTAGCATATTTATCATTACGACACTGTATTTTCTGCAGCAAAATTTGTGGACACCAACAGTAATTTTTATCTTCTTTTTTTTCTGGAAAAAAAGTTATTTATTCTACCGATAAAGGGAGGGCTTTTGTAAGAAGTCAAGCAGAATATAACAGCTAGCTGATGAGAATTTACTATGATGGCAAACTAAAGCAGATACACTGTAACAATCAAAATAAAACATTTCAGCCAGCAGCGCTTGAAAATTTACAAATATTTTATTAGCTACAAAACCTGTCATTTATTGCGCCCAAAACACAATGGAAACATTGGAGACTATTTATTCCAACGCAACTTTTTTTATTGGAGTTACAGAACAGACTAATTTTTCCAGTTAAATATTACAAGAAGGAAAATATTATAGGCACAGAATTTTTTAAAAAAGATATATTCCCTACATCATAGTAATACTGCTTCTTTTCATTCTACCTTTAATATTAGAAGTCATAACAGTTCTAACTGAGATACTACCCTCCTGAGTGAGTGTTAAAACAGTTCTGTATTACTGTCTTAACTTCATCTGTAAAATATGAACCGAACTGGAATTGTAACACTGAACACTAAGCAACCTTCCAGAAAGCTGCTCAGCCTTTAATTTCACCTCCATGATAATCAGATCTCTGCACTCACATCGCATATTAAAACAGATAGTATATACCATAGTGACTAAAGAAAATTAAGGACCCACAACTACAACTAATAAAATATTCTTTCATATTTTTTTTTGATGCAACCAAAGAACAGAGGTTTCTGGAACATCATCCAACAATAAATGATAGAAATAGATATCTGAACTTGGTATGATTCATTTGCACATGTGATCTGGGAATGAAATCAAATACAAGTATTCTGGAAGGAAATTAAAGACAGAGTCAGTCTGAAGAATTTAAAAATAAGAGCAGGAAACAATAAATGGTATTTAATCTAGACTAAAGCAAATAAACACATTAGTGGAGAACCCAGAAACATTTTCTCAAAGGCAGAGAGGTAGGTAGAAGTCAGTAGTATTTAAAAAGGACCATAGCTAAGGGCAAGGTTGTTTTTCACATGTCCGGTCAGAACCAAACCAATGGGGCCTGCTACAAATTTAGCGGACATTCACATCAGGCTGTTGTAACGTGCTCTGCTCTTAGGTTTCCTCCTTTGGTTTGGATGGCTTCCAGCATCATCTCCTTCTCTGGCCTCTCTGGCAGAGTTGTGCCCTATCTTATTTAGAAGCAGGACCTTACAGATCAGGTTTGCTGGATTGAGCACTGACTCTCCAAAAAGTTCCACTAACTTATAAACACTTGTAACCTGAATTCAATGTTAGGATGAAGCTAAAAGACAGTCAAGCCACTCTGGAAGTTCAGCACTTTTCTCCTTCCTGGTTTTCTCTTCCCTGCTACAAGGTTCAACTCCTTCCCTTGTACTGATAAGTAGAGCCCATCATAAATCTAGTGAGCTGACTCAACTGCCTTAGAGGCAGAAAACTAACCAAGGGGGTGATGGGACAAACAAACAGTCCACAGAAATGCTGCCAGTCCGTGAGTTGAACCAACTTAAAGTGCGGATCCAAGTAGTGCCAGAGGCAGTACCAAATAAGTAGCAGAAATACATGGGGAGGACAAGAAAAGTATCATGCAGAACCTTCTCCTTTTACCACATCAATAAGTTAAATTGACTTAGCCATACCATATAACTTCACCCCAAAGAGCTTTCTGATTTATTATTTAACTCTCTGAGGACATATGATATACAGTCTTGTAAGGGTTTTTAATGAAATACAATGAATTTTTACTTTAAATAACACTAAACAGATTTTGATAAGGTCAGGAGATAATTATGTGTCAATCTTGCCTGTTTTCCCTCATTATTCTTAGACACACTTTAAACTGAAGTTTAAGGGAATGTACATTCCCCTTAAATGCAAACCTCTCCTTTTCTGCCCTTCGCTCTCTTTTCTTATACACAGGCTTCTCACTTGGCTAAATCCTCAGTCAAGGAAGTCCTATGTGTTTGCTGACTTTCCCCCCCGCCCCTATCCTTTGTCTCTTCAAACTCCTGCTAGACTTTATCACACTATGGCCAAGGTCTGCTCCTCTTCCTTACCAGTGTAATAAGGAAAGTACCCTTGTTTGTTCTGCAGCTTCTTCCAAATATTGGGTTCTATGGCTTAGATACTCCTGCCAGTCCAGCTGACTCACTACTCCCTTATAATTGACATCTCTATACTATCACTATATGAGTGTTAGTACGAGCAGCTATGGACAAGTCCCAGATGGTCACTGCTGACATCTGTAACCCCTGACCTGAAAAATCATTGAACAAGGAAGTTGTGGGTGTTGGGTTTTTTGCTAAGCACCACATAGCTCTTGTTCCTGGAAGCTTTACTAGTGAAAGGAAAAATCAACAGTATTACAGAGAATCAACCAAAACAATTGAGCTTGGTATAGAAAGACCAAACTACAAATGCAGAACTGTGAGCAGATCGTCTGTACCTGAAAGTTGCAAACACATCAGTAGAGATAAATTCAGTCCAACCCTTTACTCCTGTCAGAAGGCAGTTGGATGGATGCTCCCATTTCATCCAAGTTCAACAGCAAAGGAAAAATGATGGTCTGATTTGTTATTCCGAGACTAACAAGACATCTCTCAATCAAGAATCCAGAAGCAATTTTTGGAAATATGGTGTTGGGTATAGATGAACGGTGAGAACAGGGTCGGTCTCAGGGGAAATCTCCTAGCTGGAATCTAGAAAGGAAACTAGGGAGAAGTCTGAATTAGATTTTGTGGGATTAAACATTGTCACACATTATTTCTATTGTTTATACTTCATTGTCCTTGTCAGCAGAATTTTGCACAGAACTCTGTTCCTCCCTCCCTTTTCCCCAGTCTTGAATATTTTGATCTGTTGCAGACATTTCTTACAACCACATAAGATTTTTTCAGTTTATACTCAACATTTTCTTCCACCTTTAGATGTCATCGTATATTATTAATGAAAAAATAGTAATCTACTGTAAATTATGGCAATGCTGAATTTAGTATGGTCCTTGCCTGGGAACTGCAGCTTTGTAAATTCAGGCTGAAACAGTGTAGGTTCTCTTCAAAATAGGTCTCTTCTGGCTGAACAATCATGAGCACTGAATTTTAGGATTTTCTCTCTAATCAATTATTTTTTTACTTCTGAAATTAAAATTAGCTTTGTATTTTGTTTTTAAGAAAGAAGGAAATTATAGAAATAAAAACAAATAAAGCATGGGGGATGTAAAACATTAGATAGGCAGGGAAAGAATGAAAGGATGACAAAAATTAATGAAAATTAAGATTGAGGGGTGTCAAATTAACCACATAAGTTGTCCTACTGATTTCATTTCTGCAAAAGAGCAGTCTGAGGTATTCAGTTAAACTAGTCGTATTCAGATCATTTTGCTGGACTGCAACCTGACATCAAGATTCACCTGTTCTGTAAGTGCCAACTTCTGTCTCACTGTATAACCCCATTGTGTTCTGTTTTCTAGATCGTACCTTCACAAACTACTTCTGGGTATTCTCCAGTAGATGTACTAGATTACAATCTGGTTTCTGATCCTCCCTTTCCCTTTCAGTGCCACTGTGAGAATGGAAAGCTCGCTTTGATCATGTCCACTCAGTTGAGATTTCTCCTCCAGGAGACTTGGAGAAACCTCAGTTTAGCCATGGCTTTGCAACTCTTCCAAATGCAGGACCTTATGCTGAATTATTTTGGCTCTTTGCACAAAGTCTGTTATCACAGTTAGCACATGGCACTAGAAAGTCTGACTTCTATTTTTACTTTTGAAATTAACTTGTAATAGCTTTTCAGGAAAAAGTGAGGGCCAATTTTTTAAATATTATCTCTAACATTGGATACCTATATATAGATGCATGAAGCCAGACTTTCTGAAGCAACCGGAACACACTTAATCACCTAAATAAAGGTCAGATTTCCAGAAATGATCTGCAGCTGGAAGCTCTCACCACACTCAACATGCTAAGCTCTTGGAAACCTAGCGATATATTTAGACACCTAAACATGAGCTGAATTCTTCTAAAATCTGGTCCCAATTGTGAGTACTATAACATCTCCTCACTGGAGACTGGTTTCTGAAAAGTTGACTGCCTACAACTCCCACTGACTGCAAATCCCTATCTTCTCTGAAAACCAAAGCCTTAGTTGCCTGATAGGAGATCCAAAACAGAAAGTTAACTATTGCACTTTTTAATTTGAAAATATTCATCTCTATTGCAGCAGCACAGGACTTATTTTGTTTTTTTCAAGGACAACTCTCCCAGGTAGAAATTACAAAGGATGTACTAAAATGTCCTAATAACTGTCTGTAAAAATGAGCCATACTTTCACAGCTCCAGAAGGGTACATTTAAGTTCAACCAGTTTTGTTAGTGGAAATACCACTATATTCTTTGAAAAAAGAGTGAAGAGGAGAGCCTTCTACTGGGATTTTTTGGCTGGGTTTGATTATGAATCCTTTTATACATACCATAAGTATTTTATGACTTTGAAACCATCTATTTTTCCAATTAAGACATCAATAAAAAAAATAAGCAATGGATCACAGAGTTGATTTTAAAGAGCACGAACATCAACCTCAGTCCCGTGTTGACACTTTATAGCTTATTTTCCAAATACTTTAGTCCCCACTGTCATAGAATTAGCATTTTCTTCAATTGTCACTGCACCATAATGATGATAGCACAACACAAGGATTTTTTCATGAAGCTGTCCTCAATTTAGCTTGTGCTAAAATAACCCCAAAACTGAAAAGGATGTTTCCCATCCATGCTACTACATTCATACTCTAGCTGTGCAATGACTACTGTGATAGCTTTCTATACTGGATTTTGAAAGCATAGTAGTGTTTTAAATACACCATTTTCATCTCTAAATATAATAAAGAGTCTTACACTTTCACACTGGAATGCACTATTTCAATCTCCTCACAGTATTTTGAAACCAATTCCCCTCCCCCCCCCCCCAGGAGAGGAAAAAGAACTTAAAGCACAACAATACAAAACTAACATATTAATGAATCTTAACCTATATTTTATTTTTCTTACTAAGGCAACTCAAATCACTTAACAAGAGCTGATAAAATTGCCTCTAAAATAACCTCCTTGCAAGACATAAGTATTACACCAGCTGTAAACTGAACTGCATCATTTCAAATGCAGTAGGATATCCGGATTCAGAGACAGACACTAGAACGTTTTCTCACTACAATACCTTTGATGAAGAAAGAATTAAAAAAACAGGAAGTTTTTAAGCAAGCCTCCTATAACTCTCTCAATATTCCAAACTACAGGTTAAGTTCCCTATGATTAATTTTTTTTTTTGCACATCAAAAAAGATAACTTTAAATAGATTTTAAAGGCTGGGTGTATTTATCCTTCCGAATATATTCGTAATCCAGGCTATATATGCCAAAACTCCTGAAATAAACCCATTTTATATACTTGAGTAATTTTTCTTTGTATATAGTTATTATATTTCAGCCTGAGAAATCTGCTGGGATAACTATTCATCAAGCATATACAGATTTTTTCCCTTCATGATAGCAGGCAGTTTTCTTGGGGTCAGTGTTGGGGTTTGGGGGTTTTTTGGGGGGGAGGGAACAAAGCAGATTGCTGCTTGAAGGAATACTAAAAGGAAAGTTTATGTGCGTAAGAATGTCAACATTTTAATTCAGTCCTCCAGTGAAAAATGTATATCCTTGTGCTACCAAACTGGTGAACAGACATTTCAGCATGGTAGAGTGGAGGACTGCATTCAGTATAGCTGTAAATTTCAGCAGCACAATTGACATGAAGACATGTACTCACTGGGGTTTAAAACACCAAAGGACCGTGCTTTTTAACATTTTGCAGAGCAGCAGAGCAGGAATAACCTGAAGGGAAGGGTGCCTCCCTGTGGCAAATGGATACTGGAGAGACCAGGCAAACTACTGACCCTTATTCCAGTTTCTTTTTACAGCACCACAGCACTGTTTTATGGGCGCAGGGATGATGAAACACGAATACATACTAAGACCCTCTGTTTCCAGAACTGTTCGAGAAGATAACAAAATATTTCTAGTACTATCATATGGACTCATCTGGGCTATAGCATCAAATGCTCCTCTGAACAAGCTCTCCTCCTCTTTATGCTGTAGCAGGAAACTTCCAGAACAAAAACACAGAAACACACACATACACAAAAAGAAGGAAAACCTAAAAATTTTTCCTAACTCTGTGATTTTAAAGCTTACATTCTATTTAGCTTTTTATTTATTTTTATTAAATAGGATTATACCAAACTTCTCTCTTGGGATCATCCTAACATATATACAGGCACATTTTTATAATGTCAGAGAATTTCACAACACAGAAAAATGTTAATTTTTTCTGAGTTCCAATCTACATCTATTCTTTCTTGTTGCTCCTTTCCATTCTCTGCTTCTTGTTCTTCCTAATCAGTTCCTCCTTTCCTGCTGTGTTTACTTTCGTAAGGACTCCATAGTGCCTTCACTGTAAGCTCCATTTTCCTTCTTTTTCCACATATCCTGAAGCATGTTACTTTTTAAAGTATCTTTAAAGTTATCATGCAGTAATAGTTGCCCTTCTTTCATTATTTTGTTAAAATCTAGTCAGCCATATCTCTAGAAATAACCATTGATTTTATCTGAAAACTGCAGCAGCAACAGTGAAGTCAATTACATTACTCAAATTGCGTCATCGCATACATGCTGTTCAAGCATTTTCAGATGTTCCTTCCTATTTCAAAAACAAATATTGCTAAGAAAGTCAATTTATGTTTAAAGTTGTTTGGTTTTTTTTTTTTTTTACGTCTGCTCTCTTTAGCTTGTTCTTCAACCCCTTCCTTTCTTCAATGGTAAAGTGGAAAGAGGAAAGAAGGGAAAGAAATGGAGAAAAAAAAAAAGTCAGACACCATCCTAACAAAATGTTTTCTGGCAATTACAATCATTTTGGACAAAACATACCCTTTTTATTGGACTAATTATTATTCAGGAGGCTTATTATGTTTATAATTATTCATGAGCAACTCTATTTCAAGGTAACACCAAAACTGAATTTCTTTTTAGAATCTATGTCTAGCTCAACCTGTCAAATGTTTTCAAATACAACACAAAAGACTCAGGCTTTGGAGGTGATCCAGAGGTGGTCTGAAAGTGACTGACCCAGAACCCCACACTGCCTAATGTTTTATAAGCCACAGTTTCACCCACCAGACATCACTGCAGCTGTTGCAACTGCTCCACCAAGTGCCTTTTCCTATGGCAATACAGCACAGTTTTATCCAAAGATTGCATCTCTGTTGTCAGTCACTTAATGCTACACCACCTATTTTGATGGTCTAAGGTTATACACTCCCTTCCAGATTAATCTCCATTTTCTAAAAATTCTGTTCATTCAACAAATAATACACACTCATGTGCTCTTGTTCAAGGTGTGCAGATCTTGCTCTCTTACACTTTTTCTGAAATATTTAGCTTGGATTTTTCAACATGTTGAGTAACAGAAGAATCAAAGAGAAGGAACTGATCCTTTGTTCAACTGTGGACCTATAAATTGACCAAAAGAAAATTTTTCATTTGTAGATGCATGCTTCCCCTCTCAAGCTCTGTCTACTCTTATTATAACATCTGGGCATGCCCCAAACAAACTCTTTAATAGTGGTTTCTGGACGCCAGTTCTAGAGAAATCATCTATTTATATGAAGTAGTAATGTAAATACAAACATGAAATAAATAAAAAAGGAAAGCATTTCTTCATTCTATCAAATCTAGAGGTCAACAAAAGATAGGCGTTTTTAAAATCTTATACATTTTTATCTTTTCACAGTAAGTTCTTGTATTCATGAATCCCTCATTTAGAAGACAGACAAAAATGCCTTAGCAAAACAGAATGAGAACAACGGAAGTTAAAGAAAGAAAAGATTTGCATTGAGTCATATAATCTACCCCTGCAGATGTAGGATTGTTCCCTACAGAGCATTTTTAGTTAAAATGGAAAACTGCAGCTTTCCAATTGAGTCCAAAAGGGAAATGTTCAAGGGTTCTTACAGAGGAGCTTAAGCTGCATCAGTTTCCAACTGACATTACTCTGTGTTCCAGGGAGGGTTATAAATAAAAACAAACTGCATTTCAAATGTTGAAGGAAAAAGTGCAGGCCCATCAGGTGAAGCAGCTGCAGTTGGGTGAGAGGGAGAGGAATGCTGAGCCAGCAGGGTGGATTTTAAGCTACTGATGGCTAAATGCACAGCCCTGCATTGAAACCCCTTACTGCTACACCTGCGTCATGGAAGGGAGGACGAGAATGTGACTCCAACTCATTCAACCCAAGGCAGGCAGTGATGGCTGGGCCAGATGGCATTTTTCTCCTTGGCAAGGGGGTTCAAGACTTATTCCTTCTCCATTCCATTCAAAATCTACAAAGTGATGATGAAGGAAAACATCATTGTAAACGGATGCATTAATTTTGGTTAATAAAAATTTCATCAGCCCATTTTGAAAACTGGTGCTTCCACTTTGAATTGGTGTATCCAGTATCATCAGTTTTCATGTCCAAATTAAAAAAGTAATTTCACTCTCCAATACTGATTATTTTGATTCAGAAATAGATACAAGTATACTTAAAAATGCATGTTTTATTAAATGCTGTTTAAAACTAGCCTTTCTTTGTAAACAGTTTAGATTTCAGTGAACTGCGTTTCCCAGGGACAAAAATGAACTTTCCTTCGAAAGTCCCCTGAGCAGTTCTAGGGCCCATCTCTGTCAACTCTCTGCTCTATGCACAGAGATGAAAAGACAATTGGGAAAATACTCTAATTCTCAGTTGGTGTTATACCTATATTGTCAGCATAGGCAATGCACGAGCAAAGGCAGCTAACATGAACCGTACGCACACTGAACCTAAGCATGGTCTCAGACACTGTCAGAGCAAGCTCTCCAAAACATGCAGGGATGTGGCTGTTCTGAGAGTTGCCTCTCTCAGGTAGCCTGATGACCTTCATGAGGAAAGTCTGCTGGGAAGCAACCATAATGTTTACAGCAAGAGAGCAATACAGACATAGCATTAGATGTTAAATCAACTGTGTCACAGTGGTGTACCTCCTAAACTTCTTTAACTCCTGTTAATCTCAAGGCTTTATTTAGCCTTGAAGGAAGTAACAGACAATTCCTGAAAGATTTCTTCCCTCTGCGTGCTGCACACAAAGACAGGAAAAATCCAATCATGATGTTTCAATAAGATATAGATAACATAAAAGAATAATAGAATAAATAGAGTAAGATTAGGAATAAAAATAGTATTGTGTTGATGTAAGGGTTTTTATTATTTATTCTTACTGTGGTAATGCTCAGAGTTCTTAATGAGGATCATAGCTCTGCTCTATTAGGTGCTTTACAAATGCAAAGAAGGACCTGGACCCAACTGTAAAATTGTGAAATTTTACAGTTTAATGAAAAACACACTCAAAGCCCGGTACTTCTCTGGCATGTTTGAAATGTGTACTGTGTAATACTTACATGTCAGAAAATAATATATTCTTTTTCTTAAATCAAAATTAAAAGCATTAGAATTTTAATTCACTTAAGGGCAAATGAATTGATACATACCCAAATAACAGCTGAACACAAAGGCAATAATCCTAAGTAGTACTGTTTCTTGAGTCACCTAAAACTGTGTTGTGTGTACTTAGAAGAGTCTTTAGAAACATTTCAAATTTTTCTGACATGATAGTTCAGTGAAAATTATTTAAGTACTGAGATTCTACACATCTTACCTAGCAACTTCAGGAACCAGTTATTTGAGACTGCTTAGAGAAGGTATAAATATAGACAGACAGACATGAAATGAACTCATTAATTCCTTATCTTCTATTTGTGGAAAAGCCATTTTTAAGTTAGTTATTCAGCTCACTCAGGCTGACCACACTGTTTGCAGATTTCACATAAGTCTCTTCCCCCACCATGTCAATCACTTGCTATTATTCTTTGATGCTTATCCTACATATTCCCTTTATCACTCTTCATTCTATCAGATAACAATATTTTGCACATGATTGTAAAGTATGTTTGATGTATAAAATCACATATCACTGGAGTTTAATTATCTAGTAAAAATGGTTTATACTTATCATTTCAGCATATATAAATAAAATATCTCCCTAAGGACTTATGTACATACCATAATACCAGTTCTTCCCTTTGGGTAAAATGGACATCTAAAATATTAAAATAAAAGAAGAAAACAACCATATCCAAGGAAGGATAGCTTTGCAACTGAAGTGAAAAATTTGGATTTGAGAGATGTAGGATCATTGCCTGGCTGCAGAGAACTGCAGTGGGTTTTCCTGCATATTACCCTAACAGGAAATAAGATTGAAAGTTAAACAAATAATTCACTACAATAGTAAAATAAACTTTCAATATTTAATGAAAGCAGTAAATAAGAGATTGTAGCTGTCAACCTAAAACCTCACCAATTTGAAAGGCAGAATAAAACTTATTCAAACACACTCAACTGTGCAGACAGGCTAAGTGAGGGATTTTTGGTTTTAAAATAACGAAAAAAATCTTCAGATTTTTGTTCCTCTATTTTAGAGTCCACTGTAGGCAGATGAAACCTATCATGGTTATCATTATGTTCTGAACTGGTCTAATTTGAAAATAATTTTGAAGTCAAGGTCTTATAATACTTTATGACCTCCTTTTCTATTTCTCTGAAATATTCTTGGATTGACTTAAAAGAGAACTACACATATGGTCTACTGGATTAAACAGGGAGGTAAGAAGGCCAGATTATTACCAAAATAATTTATATTTCCTTTTTCATTGGCTGTATATTACATGAGCTGTGAGCAAATGAGACTCTTCAAAATTTATAGTCAGCTATACTTTGGATTAAAGAACAGACTATGAAAAGAGATTTTAGATTAACCAGATAATAGAAGCATGACTAAAAACTGGAGATAAGGGGATGGAGATTAGAAAGATCTTGACATGCAACTGGAATGCAATACTTCCTACAGCGTATGCCTCACCTATTGTACTTATTATTTAAGTTAGGATTTCAGACTCTGTAAACTTCAAAATTGTAATCACATTATCATTAAAAATGAATCTTTTTCTTTAGTGTCTCTCTTAAAATAGTAGTGAAGATAACTACTCAGTGGTCATTATACCATATGCCTGCACTTGAAGGCAACACTCCATTAAAAAATAGCAGCACTGTTCATTTGATGATCTACTGATATCTCTTTAAGAAGTTTGTTGCTAAAATTTACAGGAAAGATCCTGTTACCTAGAATGGCCTATGATATATCCAAGAAGCAGAACCATTTTAAAAGGTGCATATTCTGCAATAATCCTAGCAAAGTTGATCTTTCAAAAACAACCTATGGAGATCAAGGACATCTTTACATAGGATTTTTAAACAAAACAAAAACACAAAAAAAGGAGGAACTTTCTATTCTCCTGCATTCTTCAATCACCTCTGAGAAATGAGGATTAAGAACTAGTTAATTATAGGCAGGTCATTCTATAATTACCTACCAAACGTCTTCTTGCACTTTCACCTTGCAATAGCCGGTTTTGTCTGGCTGGAAATAAAGTGCCAGTTTGATGTAATATTTCAGCTTCTGTGATTTGAGGGATATTTAAAAGTTCATCCTAAATAATCACTCTGATAAATGTAAAGAAAAGCAACTAAAATTGGTTCAGGGAAGGGTTTTCTTTCCTCAGTAGAAAGAAAACTTCAGGAAGTGCTTTTGTCAATCCCAGTAAGACTTTGACAGTAACATGTAACCTCCATCCTTGACCCAGCAAGTCTGAACTGCATTTAATTGGTCTGTCTGCAAAGCTATGAAAAATTTCTCTTTGTGTACTGTAAAATAAAATGTATATATTTCATACAGCTGGGAAACAATATCTACTATTCAGAGCTGCTGGCAGCACAACAGAGCACTTTCCTTGTTAAACTCTCTGAAACCATCCCTTTTTTTCCAGCCCTGCTTTTAGGTGCACTGAAGAAGCCAAAAATATAAAAGTCAACAAGAGGAGAGCATAATCACTGGAAAACTCAAAGGATATAAATCATTCTTAGTAGAAGCACAACATTTAGTGGAAATCCTGAGAACCTTTCAGATTTGTTGGGTTGGTTTGTCGAGCTGGGGAAGGACCTATCAGGAAAAAAACACTGACCAGCCTCACTGAAATTAAATCCTCATGTATGTTCTGTCCATTTTTTTTCTTGACTTACAGATCTTCCTCAGTATTGAGCTACTCCCCATAAATCCACATGACTAACAGCACGTGGACTTTTATGAGATAAATCTCAGTACTACTAAGAACATAGTTTATTTTTAAAAAACTAAGCTTTTCAATATATGAGCAAATAAACATTCAAAGATGAGGAATTTACACAGGAAAAGACAGAAGCTTTCTAATCTATAATTCATATGTCTGTCAGTGTGAGTACTCATGACAGTTTTAACATGCTCTCAAAATGTGGCCATTTTTATTGCTGGAAAACAGAACGGGTTAAGACGTATCTACATTACAGAATAAGTCGGCCAACAAATCTATGCCAGGAGACATCCTCATTGAGAGACAACATGCTGGAACAGCTACACCAGTCACATAAAGATATAAACAAAGGTAACAACAGGACTTATTTCACTGCTGATATGTAGCTACCCAAGGCATTTTGCTGGCAACAAGATCTTGGTAATGGGGAGGGGGGAGGACATGATCTTCCCAGTTTCCAGTTAATATACCTAAAACTAGCAAAATTTATAGCACAGGCTGAGCTTGAGCTGTGTAAAAACACAGTCACTGAAAACTTGGGAAAACGTTGTCTGGTTAAAAGGAGGAAAATGTTGTTTAAAGAATGTGCATATTGATAATTAATGTAGACTCTTCACTGATCCCATACTGATCCAACAAAAATTGTTTGATGATGTAAACATTACCACCTTATAGGACTGAAAACAATAGCACTGATATCTTGCCAGGTCTTCGCCAATTTACATCTGTAGGTATGGACCTACTCTCCCACAACCTCCCAATAAAAGAAGCTTATGCCTCAGAGTGCGTCAGGCAGCAGCAGCGTGCCCTGCCCACTGCCACTTCTCTGGCATGTGCAGTGTTACAATTTTCAGGGCTCCTAAGTTACTACACCTACTAATTCTGGTAAGGCAGCCCCCTTGGGCCTTACTTCCCTCTTCAGCCTTTTCTGTTCCTCTTTCAATTGGGTATACTTTGAATAACATAAAATCAAAGATGACAGGATGAGGACATCAAGAAAGCATTATGTCTTTCTGACTCTCTGTGTATCACCTCTGAAGCATAAAAAACTGTTCCTAAACTGACCTTCAGAATTCCCTCATTCCTTAACTTCAATTTCTTCTAGGCCTCCATATGAAATCAAATAACAAATAAACAGGTAGATTAAGGGTGTCCTGTGTAGAAAATGCATTTAGAAGTGATGTACATCACATGTAAATTAAATCTGATTTTATTTTTCAAAATACCTTTAGATGCAGTGAATAACTGGAGAAAAGGTTAATTGAAAGTATGTGTATCTATGGTTGTAATAAGCACTTTGTTCTTGTGTTTTATCTTTCTTTTTCTGCTTTCCCAATAAACTCTTCACTGTAGTGGATGTCCCATTATGTGCCTGGAACAATTCACACACATTTGGGAAGTTGGTCTTGTGGTGCTATTGTAGTACAGAAAAAAATACAGCGCTATTAGTAATAATATTGTTTACATGTATCATGACAACTCTTCACCTGTATAATGGTTATATAATTTACCAAATGCGCCAGGAGCTTGCATGTGGCTTGCAGAACCTATTCTGAAAAAGTCATAAAGGAAGGTGATTAGTCACTAAGACTAGTCCAGAGAGTAGTCCTGTGTGCAAGCGCTGCCAAGATATAAGACCATTCTGAATCTTTAAAATTGGTCACAATTTTAAAGACACTGGCAGTAGAAAGGCAGGAAAAAAAGAGTAAGAGTCTCTTACTGGTCAGTGACCAGGACAACTTTCTGTCACAGGCTTCCTTATTGTCTTTAACTTAAACACCTAGAAATAAAAAGGTAAGTGTAATGATAAGACTACAAGGCTCATTTTTCTTTAATCCTGAGTAGAAAAAGAGCATCCCCTTAAGTATGGTTTTGGTAGGCATTGAGCAGGTGCTAAAATCACCCCTTCTGTTTCAACCTGGGTATTGTTTGGCGCTGCCCCATGTTAAATGGTAAAGCAACAGTACTTACATGGTTTTATACCTGCAGGTATTGGTGTGAATTTAAGTCTTTCTTTCAGACCTCTGTAACTATATGATAGTTACATGATACAGAAATACACGCTTCTGAACATTAATTAAAAACAAACCCTTAAAGTACATATTCCATTTGCTTTGGAGCATCAATTATAAAACCAGATGTTAGAGCCAGACGTCAAAGAATTATTTTTCATAAGCCACAGCTATAGCCATGTAGCCTCCATTTATCATCTCAGATGGGAACACTTAATTTGACAGCAAACATTTTGGTTAATAGCCAGTTTCAACATTAGCACTTATTTTTGAAATTTTATGTAAAGAGATTCGATAAAACTGTCTATAATGAAAATTCTGTTATTTCAGGTCCATACCTCAGCATTTACAACTCATGTCTATCTGTACATAAGCTGCAAATGTTTTATAGACATGAGAACATCTGTAGCAGTATGTCTCACACAAGCATACATCTTTATACATGCAAGCATATATAAAATATATCTACAGATAGATGTTGCTGCCTAGAAGCAGTGCTCCTCTTTCAAGAAATTTATCTTAAGATAACTGAAAATAAAAAGTATTTGGTCTTGCGTTTCTTGAACATTACAAATGTTTATTGCTTTCAGTGGATAGTTTTGGTAAAAAAAATATTGCATCCTGTTACTTTTGCTACATGGCCTAAACAGAAATTTAGACCTAGACTCTCAGAGCAGCCTATATTTAGCAACACAAATCCTGTCTTCATGTATGCTTCTTGCATTTCTAGGTGAAATCTATGCCAGACCTTCAGCTGCTGTTAAGCTGGCACAGATCCATTGACTTCAACACTGTATTAAAGTTTCTTTTACATTTGACAGAAAAAAAATCTGTCAGTTCTAGAGCCAGAAATAGTGAGGAAGGGATTGATGCTGGCATACCTTACAAATCTCCCAATAGATATCAATCTGCCCTGATTTTAGCCCTGAGGGTGAACAGTCCCACTGCAAGACTTCCTTTGAGAAGAACTGGATAACCATATCAAATTATGTGACAAGTTTGTAAAAAGAACAAATTCATTTTCATTTTGACTAAAGCCAGGATTTGATTCTCCAGACAGTGAGAAGAGGCAAGTACAATATTTCGACTATGACATTTCAGTTTTGAATTATTTTATCAGGACAGCAAAACACATTTTTTTGGCTGTGGATCACACATTTTCAAATCCAGAGGTTAATTTTAGAATAAAATCCTTAAAACTAAAAATCAAGATGTCAATGTAGCCCTATCACAAACACATATTATATTATGCTTCTATATTTGTGAAAAACTAGGGAATGGGCATTTCGATTGTTCCTATTAGCAAATCAAAGAATGTAACAAACATACATAAAGGGACTGAAGAAGAACGTACAGTATCATGTATCAAATAACTCCTACAAATGGGAAATGGAGGTGAATCATAACACACCTGTAATTCTTCAATGGGAGGCATGGCCAGATCACAGACTGTAATTGCTAATAAGAAAACCAGAGTCTCTTTAACTGCAGATTAACATAGGAAACATGGCCAACATCCTTCCTTTCATGCTGACATAGAAGAAATGCGCATGCCTGCTGTACTTTGCTGCTAAAAAGGACCTCAGAACATTTCTAAAAGAAAAGAAAAGCATCTGAAATTTTTCTTCCTAGCCTTACCTCCATATCACAGTTTAATTATGAAAGAAGTTCTGAGTAGAAAAAATTACTTTTTCTAAAAAACCTGAAATAATAAATAAAATAAGAAAAATATGTGGGGGAATATCAGCAGTTCCTGCTAGTTTCCTTAGTAAGCCAGTGTCCTGGGTTCAGCTGGGATAGAGTTAATTTTCACAGGAAGCTGGGAGGGGGTACAGCCAGGACAGCTGACCCAGACTAGCCAAGGGGATGTGATGTCATGCTCAGTATATAACAGGGGAAGCAGGCCTGGGGGAGGAGGGATTGTGGCTCAGAAGGGGGCTGAGCATCAGGTTCTAGGTGGTGAGCAACTGTATTGTGCATCACTTGCTTTAGGTATCTTTTATTAGTATTACTATTATTATTGTTTCTTCTCTCCTTGTGTTGTCCTATTAAACTGTCATCTCAACCCATGAGGTTTTACCTTTTTCTTCTGATTCTGCACCCCATCCCACCGGGGGTGGGGAGTGAGCAAGCAGCCATGTGGTGCCAGAAATAGGAAGGCCTAAGCTTCTTTCAGGTTCACAGCTCTAAGTCAGCATCACCACTTAGAGGACCCTGGAATCAAAAAGCCCAGGAATCTTGGGGTCCTCAACCTAGAAGGACTCTGCCATACAGACTGCCTTGCTGTTGGTGGCATTAGGTCATAAAAAGTCACAGATCACTGTAGAGTCTGAAGGCTATAAGTGTCCTGATTGGGGCAATGAACATTTGTGTTAACTCTTCCACAAGGTTCAGAGGCAGAAACGTGGAAGCCCTGGATGTAACCACGCTCAAAGAGCTGTCCAGATTCTGAGTGGTTGAAGATGGAAGCCTTAAGACTTCTGCTGGAAAAGAAATGTTTTCATTGTTTTTATGATGGTTTTAGACTTCTTTTCCATGATTTTTTTTCCTGTGTCAGAGACTGGAAATTCAGAATTGGTAGAGCGTCAGTCTTACAAGTGCTGGGCAGAATGCAAGCAAAACAAAATCAAACATGTTATTTGAGAAAGTTAGTAGATCAGAACTTACTCTTTACTTTTCTTCCCAGTTCTGGAAGAAAACCAATAGTGAAACATCAGAGTTATTCATACCCTGAAAATTTTGATTTTTCAATATCCTGTAGTAGTTAAGTCAGCACAAGGCTTTTAGGCAAGTCTCAGTTCCTTTCTTGGTTTTGGATGCTTGCATCCAAATACAATGTAAAGAGACTGAATTCAGTACTGAATTTTTGATACATACAAAATAAGGTTCTGACACAGGAAAATGCCTGTATACGGTAAATGTAATTTTTGGCTTCAGTTGTTATGGTCTGGCAAAAGGCTTTCAGTGCTCTTGTATCTATTAATGTTATAGGAGCTGTGCGTTGCAATTTAATTAACATGTTAACAAATGCATACCGAATGTAGAAGCAATGAAAAAGTAATATTCTACCTTTTCATATATATTGTACATGTTGAACAGCTTTAACATTCAGATCATTAGCCACAAGAAGTTGTTTTTCCAGTCACTAACATCCATGTTTTTCCTTCAGCAGCCATAACACTCCTAATGTCTAAATGAGTTTGCTTTCCCAGAGTGTCTGGGAAATGGTTTTGCTAATCTCAGTCTACAAACTCATTACTAAACTGAATTCCAACATCTTTTCTAGTGTCTAGCCAGAATATCAAGTTTCAGGCACCTTTCACTACTCCTTATTTATGTAATTCTTTATTAAACCTGCATTTTACAGCCATTTTTTACAGCTTGGGCATATTAAGTTACAAGGTTCTGGATAATTGGAAAAGATTCAGCAACAGCTCCAGAGGTACCAAAGATTTGGGATGGAAGTATAAAACAATTTACAGAGCAGTGATATACACAATGCTGGCAGTGGAACAATTTGATGTTGATGCAATTCACGTGGCTGCTGCTGTACGCTTTCCATTTTATACAGGAAGGTACATTACATTCCTTCCCATCTCATGTTAGTCTAGGAATTTATTTCTAAAGAATAGCTGTTTCAAGAGTAATATCAAATTACCACAGCAAGGTGACCGACACAGCAGCTAAATAATCTGTATTTATGAAGTACTGCAGACGTTTGAAACACTGTGCAGACATTAACTTACTAAACCTTCACCATCTTTTCCAAAGCAGGCAGGCAGAAGGGAACACAGAACAAGTACGGTTATGTTGTAGCAGCCAAAGGATTGCACCAGGTACAAGAAAAGAGGGACAGACTCTTCTCAGAGGACAAGAAAGGACAAGAGGACAATGTACCCAAGTTGCAAGAGGGCAAAGGGGAAATTACTATTAGGTATCAGGGGAAAAAAACTCACCTCTTACAGAGAGGGTAGTCACGCACTGGGACAAGTTGCTTTACTACAAAATCTCCATCCTGGGAGCTATTCAAGACTCGCTTGGAAAAGGCCCCAGCAACCTCAACTGACTTCTGAGTGGCATTTACCTACAAAGTCAGCTCCACTTTGACTGGGCTTTGACCAGACAACTTCCTGTGGTCCCTTCCAGCCTCAGTTATTTGATGATTTGATCTCACTTTCCCTCCAACATTCAGGATTCCACAATTTGGAAATAGGTAAGGGAAGTCTCCGCTGTGGAAAGCGGAGCCACCTTTTCTGTAGCAGGCAACAGAAGCAGGGCACCAGGCTGAGCAAGACAGAAGCAGGGACACCCAAAATTCTTTTTCCTTTTTAATGTTTGCTTTATCCTCTACTACCTGAAATTACAAATACTATCACTCTAATTTTGTCTTCTCAAACAATGTTTTTTCTGAAAAATGCTACAACGTGCTGAACTTTTAATGGACTTCGGAAGGGCAATCACCTCCCTGCAAACTGAAGAAAGTCTACAGCTGGAGGTATGCCTGATCCAGGAAGCCTATCATATTCTATCATAAGTTCATCACAGTGGATATAGTACTAAAAAAAAAGTTGCTAACTTTTGCCAATTAAATGTTTGTCCTGTGCAACAACTTTAAACTGAGGAGTTCTGCATTTTCTTTTTGCTCCTTCAAAAATCTCATGTTGATATAAATTTTAAAAAATTTCAGATTACCTACTGAAAGACTAAAAAAGTGCAAGTATGCTAAAGAATACAATCTACAACAATGCAACTAATTTCAATTTTACTGCTGCACTAAAACTAATAATTCCAATCAAGCATTCTCCCTACAGTTCACAAGAAAGCTAAAACTGCATTTAAACTATAAAAAAGTTTTAATTATATCAACTAATCTTACTAAACTAAGTAGTCAAGGTTTCTATCATACCAATATCTATTTAAGTCTTACAAACAATTCCTACATATTTAATAATGAAAATAAACACATCACATTTTCTCATCCTTCCCAGCTCCTGGAAGAAACTGTACAATTCATTTCAAGATATTTTGGGTTGTTTCTTTTTGGTTCTAACAGTGTTTCATGAGTTAGCTGTGTGTTTGTTCAAGAGTAACTTACAGAAAGAAAATTAAATCAAATATGGTAATGTAAACTGATAAGCTGTAGAGTGAAAAAAAATAATTCCATAAATTCTCACTTACATGCAGAGATGGAATTTAGATAATTTTCACCACTTCTAATCATCATAAGCAAACAGCTGGCATGTAAAGTTGTTTGTAAGTGACCAAAAGTATATGGAGGCCTGTTATTTAAATTTATTTCAGCCTGGAAATGGGCTCTTGGAATGAAGCAAACACATAACCAATTGATTTATACACTCTAATTTGTTTATTTCAGTTAGAACATACACATTTCATACACTGCTGAAAGACCTGGCAGTGAAATTAGCTCTGAAATGCCTGATGTTTCTTTCTGGAATATTTTATCATTGTTGTTCTTATTACTTTTCTAGCGGATACATGAAATATGCAAAAGTTCTTGTTGTTGTAATACAGATATATAAATGGAGGAATTTGCCTTTTCCCTGGTTCTATTGCAAAGAAAAATAAAACAAAATTTCACCTATCAGAGTTATACATGGCTGTATTTTTTCAAAACTACATTTACTAATTAATATGTATGTGAGAATTCAGGTCAAAGAATTCTGCTCATCCACTTTTCCTTCTGCCACACAGACTCCCTTTATTTTCTCCTGCTGCTTCCCAAGCTTTCTTAGAAATTGAAGCAGCATCACGAAGGAGCTAGACGGAATATCCCAACCTGAAACATGCTCTATCACAAAAATTGGCACAGATCTGAAAACCACTACATGAATAATTAAAAATATATAACTGCAATTTTAAATAATCAGATTTCAAAAGCAAACATATTGAGCAGGCTACTTAACACCCGATGTTGGATGAAATAATACTCAAACTATTAGTACTTTAAAGATAAAACCTTAGCAGAAGTATATTTGTATACTGCACACATAATGTACAACCAGCTCTCTACATTATGTCAAAAAACAATCTCACTGACAATTATTTCCTAACATTTTAAGTTGAATAAAAAAACCCTTAATAATTTCAGTTTCTTCACACTAGGAGGGCTCATTTTGCATTAATATCACTCTATTCAGTTACATTTTGCTTTGTTTTTACCATGAAGATGCTTTTTTTAAAAACACAAAAATTGTTAGCAATATGCCTGTGCCATATATTTCTTCCTCTGTGAAGTAAAAAATATATTCGATATAGATGTTTTCCAACGCAACATGAAACCATAATCATGCTATGTAAAGCAAAGTGAAATCAGCAGAGCAATACGAAGAGAGACCAACTCTCAGTGAGTGAAGTTTTGCTATGGCATATTATCGGTAACAAACTGTTCACTTCAATGGAGTTAATTCCAATTCATGTCAATGTAACTGAGAACAGATACAGGCTTTCTGAGTTTCCCTGACTTTACAACTCCATTGGTTCAAATGGCATTACTTTGGGAGACTTTTTAAACTATTTATGGATTAATCTATTACTAAAACTCTACTACTTTTGTTTGCTGTTCACTAGGTCAGTGTTAACAAGTTACCTGAAGATTTACAGTTTTAAAGGTTTTTTGTATCTTTTATCTTCCTAAAAGTAACTTTTCAAAATTCCACAGATTCAGGAGCAAAACCTTCAGATTTTTTTTTTTCCTTTCCTTCTTACCATTGTAGGTTTGGGTGAATAAAATCTGCTTTGTATGTAATCCCAAGCGTACTTCAGTCTTGCTTTCATTTTGCTAGTACCTGGAAAAATATGCCTACTTTTTGAAGCTTATAAAACAAAAGGTGAATGCCAACACCATTCACAACATAACCCTGCTTCAAGGCTGGCCTCACTATCTGTCTGAAGACTAGAGAGTAAACAAACATTTTAAATTGCAATCCAACTGTAAATAAGTCCTTCTTGGTGCAGTCTGCCAGAGCAGCTTTTGCCCGGCATATGTGTATGTATGAACAGACATAAAACTCAAAAGGAAAAGCACTAGAAACAACACTGCAAGATTTAACAAGCCTAGAGAGAATCACATAACTTTTTTTTTAACGTCTTCTAAGTTCAGAAGTCCTACAAAACTAGAAATTACCCCGTGCAGTTTCTACATAATCCTTGTTTCATATTAATTTTAAAGTCAAGAGGCTAAATTAGAGTCTAATCATTAATCTGGCGCTCTCAAGAAATAGTAATGCCTCCACAGGTTAGAAGATGCAGACGACCCTGGGATGAACTGCTCCAGCAGATTCCCATATCCCTTTGTGGACTACTGTGACTGAACACAGAATCTAGGGTGGATTGTACCTATGCCACAGGCCAGAAGAGACAATCAAACCATCTAGTCTAACCTCCTTATACCATAGATCCTGAATTTCACCCAGATACACAAACACTGAATTTAGCATCTTGTTACTAATAATAGGAAACCTAGCGTGTTGTGTGCAGTGCTGGATAGTGCCAGCAAAAGAAGGAAGCTGATTAGCTAAATAGGGAATGAAAAGTTTTATCTTTCAGGAAGAATACAGTCCTGAATAAATGCTTAAAATTGGTTCAGCAGTTTTATTTGAGACTTTAAGTAATAGTCTGATTTTCCTTTAAGGAGACTAACCCAAGCAATATGCCTGATTTACCATTGTACAACTCTTAACGTGATTTTTTTTATTATTATTAAGAATAAATTAATTAACTGGGTTCTTAGGCTAAAGAATGTATTAGGACTTGTTAGTATGAGTTAACACTGAATTGTTTGATGATTTTAATAACATGTATTAGAACTGTGCTTAAACTTTTATATCTACAAGTTTTTGTTTTTCACAAAGTACAGAAAGAGCAAGTAAAAGTCTGTGTTAACAAGATGCATATAAAACTGCCAAGCAGACCGTAACCAAAGCAAACACCCTGACCCAGTCTAGAGTGTCCCCAGCTTTAAGAGATTGAAAGCACAGCTCTCCCATCCTGAACCCTGCTGGTCCCACAACATTCACAGTTCAGATGTCCCAACGGAGCAAAACGAGGCACTTGAAGCTGCCAGTAACCAGTCCTCTCCCAGTCTCCAATACCTTTTACAAATTGCAGCCTCATATTATAATAGTTCCGAGCCTTTGTTCTGAGCAGACATGTCATTAACCATGACCTCTTCCAAAATTTCAGAGCAACCATAGAAAACTAGACTAATTTTTCCTTCAGCACTGGGCTTTCACCGCATACCTGTGATCTGTTCTTTACTTCCCTACATAGTTCAGCTATGCCTCCCTGTACATTAGGGGACCCACACGTGTTCTGTTGTGGTTGCATTTCAAATGTTGGCATGAAGAGCGTGCCGGGAGCTGCTGGCTGAGAGGAGCTTGGAAGCAAACATGGAGAGAGCTGGAGGAAGTCAGTTGGGCTCACGCATGACTTTTCCACACAATTTCATAAGTTTTAGACCAGCCTAGACAGTATGGGAACTCCCAAATGACAGATGATCCATTTTCATTACCCTCACATTTCCATTGCAAATATAATTCATATTAGACTTGTTGAAAAAAAGGCACCACATTCAAACAAGATGTAGCCATTTCAGAACACTTTTTTTTTACAGGTCTATTGTTATTCTAGAAGGAAATAATATAAAAAGTAGCCAGGGTGACGTCTGCATTAATATATACAGGCAGCACCTATGGATTTACTCTTTAATTAAAGCAAGAGCCTTTATGTCATTTGTACAGAGTGAGGTAAAGGACATTTTTCCTGCCTGTGTAAGCTTTGGTACACCAGTATCCTCCCTAAAGAGCACATAATAGCTACATTTAAGTAAATCAGGTCAACATGTCCTCCTTTATTTTATGTTAAGGTAAACTAGGCTTCCTGTCCCACTGCAGTCTAATTTTTCTTTATAGCTATTTAAAACCTATTATAGGTTAACATTAACATTCAGACTGCTTCCTGCACTGTCTGATTTTGCTAGATGATAAACTTAATAGCATTTAGTGACAGACAGCAACTGAGAAGTTGGGAGAAGGGGGAATTTCATCTCCAACAGCAGCCTACAACATTTATAGCAGTTTAATAACAACATCAATAAAAACGCAGATCTACTGTAAAATGCCTATGGTGGCAATTACTCTAGTTTGTTTACTTTGGCTACAACCAACAGAGAGCAGAATCTATTCTGCTTACCAGCCACCACCTCTTCTTTTATAGTCATTCATATCCCACGTCTGGACAGGGAGAAGAATAACTTGGGGCGAGGATCAGGAACGTATAGAGGACAGATACTACACTCCAACTGGCACAGACCACATTTCTTTAGCACACACACATTCATTCCACTGTTGTGGCAGGATGCATTAGTATTTGGTGATCTGCACACAAAATATAACCTTGGAAAAGACATTACCTCACAAGAAAAAAATCTTGCACTGTATTCATTTTTTAAGATTGAATTAAGCCTGTTTTGGTTAAATGCGAATATCAGTAGTTTTGAAATCCAAATCTGATGCATGTGTCACTCTATACTGCCTCAGAGGTTCAATCAGTAGATGTTTAATATCTTTCTGCCAGTAGCAAAAGTCACTAGAGAGACTTACAATCATTTGCCAAGAGGTTTCCGATTCCCAGAGCTGGTACATTTTGTTCTCTGGAGTAGTATGGCTTCTAGCAACAGCAACTCAGCAGCTGTGCTCTGGGTTGCTTTGGAAATATATATATTATGAAAGACTATGTAAGCTACTTTTAAAAAACTCAATTTCTGAAGACACTCACACTTAGCTGATACCTGACTCTTATGTTTCACAGCAACAACAAGACATGGAAGGGGAAACCTTTGTGTTAACCATGACAAACTGAAGAAAATGACTGTCTTCAGCTTTGGGCTTTCCCTGTAGAAGATGTGCTCCTTCAGTCATGCAAAAAGAACACTGGGCTATTTGGACACAGCCTAGAAGGACCAAGCTGGGGCTATGCAACAAGTCATTTGTTATTAGGTGCAAAGGAACTTTAAACAATATTTCAGTGAACACCAGCCCAACCAAAAATCCCATTTAGGTGGGCTTGATCTATATCTGAAATCTTGTTTTGCAAAAATTTGTCACATTTATGATTGTGTTTCATTACTACGCAAGCGCAACTAGCTACACAAGTATTTTTTCACTACATAGGCCATGCTCCTGTCTTATGCTATGCTATATGTGAACGTATGACATTATTTTGATTTCAGTAGAACCTGTACAGGACGGATGCTATATTTAAGAAGGAATCCTTAAGCCACAGGAAGATAGCAAGTTTAGAACTTTTAACATAACTTGATCCTTATTAAAAATACTTTTGAAAACAATGGCCAGAATATTTTGCATTCATGAAGTTTAGGTAAAATGCAACTTGCAGTCTACATAAGAAATTCACAGCTGGTTAGCCCTGTTGGAAAGCTAGAAGCAGCTTGAGGATTATTTGATGGTGATAAGCAGTAAGTAAGCAATATCTGATTATTTGAAAGAGGGATGAATTGGTTTTTTATGTTTAAGTTAGAAAGAGCTTTGAGAACATGATATAATATGATACAGTTGAAGAATATAAATGGTGCTAAAATGATTTTAAGCAGTCTGTGGGCCTTCTTGTCCTCAGGTCTATTTGGTACAAGCTAATATGCATGGAATAAAGTGAAGAAGCTTCAACACTATAAGAAATTATGGACTCTGGGATTTGCTCTGTCTGACAGTTTCCATATGGAAAAGGAAAAACAAGAGAAGTTTAAAAATGTCTATGTGCCTCCTTGGCCAGGTTTAGTTATTTTCCTTGTGCATGTAGGGAGGTGTCACAGAAGATGCTGCTATCTCCTTGCCAAAGAAGACAGCCAGCCAGATATCTATCTGTACTCACTCATAGAGCAGCACAAAGCAACCCAAGTCCTTTCATATTTGACCATCTTCCCCCTAATTCAAATAGCTAACAAACAGCTAGGAGTACAGATTTTCCTATAGCTCCCTGTGAAACCAAAAAAATGAAAAAAAAAAAAAAGGTCCTATAGCTGTCTTAAAGTTTCCAAAAAAGATTCTCCAGCAAAATAAATGCCCATCGCAATTCCAGATATTGTTTATCTTTACAATAAATCCTGAACATTTTTTCCATTCCAAAGTATAAGACCTCAAGATGGGCCTATGAGACGTGAAGGCAGGAACATGGGCAGCCCTGTGAAGAGAGAGATGCTAGGCTGTTATGTCTAGCAGAGCTCCTCTGAGTACACAATTATCTAGCTTGTCCAGCTACAACATAGCTAGTTCATCTGTGCCCCATGCCATGAGAAAATAATTAAATGCACACATAACAGCAGGAAAAGAGGCAGAATTCAAATGTGCGAGTTTCATTCTCAACATAGGAGACTCAAAAGGTCTGAATAGAAGGTTTACTAAGGACATCAGTGAATACCAACAGCCTAAGTGTCATGAAAATCTATGTAATCAGAAAAGACAGGTACCACATACACCCTTCCTGCTTCCCACCCTCAATGCACACATCAGTTCCAGAATACAGTGGCATCCCAGAAAACTGGAGACACTCCAGTGTATGCCTGAGTCTCCTGCCTCTCCGATAACCCCTTGGAAAAAGGTATGGCTTAGCATAATTTAGAGAAAACCTTGGAACCTAATCTAAATCAGGATCTAGATAAATCCTCAGCCAGCCCAAAAATACAGAGGCACAAAAGTGCTGTAAAAGCACCTTTCCACTCCATCTCTCTCAAACTCAGCAAGAACTAAGTCCCGAACCTCACAGCTGGAGGAAAATACGGTTGGTTGGAAAAGGAAGACTTAAAGTCACGTTGCAAGCCAACCCTCAAATGCTGAGCCGGAGTTGAGTGCAATACCTAAAGCACACATGCAGGTGGCACGTAGAGAAGCTATATAAAATGGCCACCAGAGCAGAAGCATGCTACCTGCCAGCTCGTGCAAGATGACTGAATGTTGGCTGAACACAGAGCCACAGATGGTTTTACTGCCTGCAACGGGCAGCCAGCATCAGCCGAGATAGTCTGGCAGAGGAAACCTGGACGGAGGACAAGGTAAAAAGTGGGCAAATATTCTCCTCCTTCTCCAAATAAGTTGCTGTTTCCTTTTCAAAGTTTCAGACTGTTTGGACCTAATTAAATTTGAAGAGGGAAATGAGGAGTAAGCAGAATTCTTGGACAAAGGGCTAGTTTTTTCAGCTCTACTGCGACTGCAAGCAATGCATGAAAGGCAGGGTCAGGTGCTAAAGCAAAACAGTGTGTACTTTAGCAAGACCAAGAAAAGTACAAACAAGAGAGAGGATATATCTATTTAAGGAATGTAATTGTTTTATAGAAAACACACCAATCCCAGTATTTTTCTAATTGTGTTCTTCAATACTCAGTGCTTGCTGCCATGGAAATTCCTTCAATCAGGGAAATCTAAGATTTCATCTGATGGTATAAATATTTGTTCCACACCATTTTTTAGAATTCTTAATGTTTATATAAAAATCACTTACTCAACACTGGTCCTGTGAAGAATTAGGGAGTCGTGCCCTTAACTACCCTGTGCAAGCCATCTGCAACACAGCTTACAGCAGAGTAGAGGAGCTTCTGGAAGCCACTAGTTAACTACCACCTCCAAACCTTGGCAGTAGCTATCCAGGAGCTCATCATGGAGAGACCAACCAACTGTTCCTGGTCTTTAACTGAGGAGACTAACTCATCCGTACAGTAAAATAAGCAGACCATTTTACATTTACGGAATTCACGCCCATCCAGGAAAAGACAGATATACAGCACCAGTTCCTCCAGGCAAACCTCTTGTTAGTCTGCAAGTTATTTAACAAATCATGAGAGTCAAAACAGCATCTTCCTTCAGAAATAAACTTACTAAATATCTATAATGCGTGTCTTTTATATTCATGTTAAACAGAAGTAAAAAGATATTTTACTACAGCCTTGTCATGGTTTCTGGCAAGAACTAATACAAAATGATCAAACAGTTTTCCAGGTTTCCTCTCAAAACTTGCCTGAAATTAATTCTGCTTATCCACATATTCATTACACCACCCACTGCCATGCTCAAGTCCTACGCACAGACTTCAGTAACTTCTTACTGACAATAACAACAGAAAGATACCAAGCTAGATTCTTCTGTGAATGGTTCAAATGACTTCCACCTATGTCACACCAGCATCTCCCAAGAGGAGAACTGGGACCTGGAGTCTGCATTTTAACAACTGGAACAGACTGTGGAAAATGAGTAAAAGGGGTTGTGACACCCTGAAGCAGTGGCATTTCATTTGGAAAAACATGTTACGTGAAAGCAAGACAGAGATACATACTTTGTAACCCATAATATTTGATGCACTATCACACCCAGAACATGGTGACTCTAAGATATGAAACTCCTGAAACTATTTTTGATCCTCAGCAGAAGGTAAACTACTATGATGGGTCTGTCTTGTCAGAAACAAGTCTCTATATCTCCGTCTAACCACAGTGAGCTCCGAGTTTTCTGAGGAAGACAGCTTTGAAGACTGACATAACAGTTTTTCCTACAGTAGTACCAAATACTGCTTGCATATTCACTTGCCTAGGTACAAACGATGAACCAGTCAAACAGAGAGGTTCACAAATAAGCCAGATCAGACATAACGTATACCTTATTACTGAACATAATTACAAATAATTTGGCAGTGTTTTCCAGAAACAGGTAAGATGTACTGAAACGAATAAGTATCTGTGGGCAACAACATAGTATTTTTCAAACTTTTCAAGAAGCCATTAAAAAAACATCAAAACCATCACCCCCTTCTCAAAAAAACCCAAACAACCCCACAAATAAAAAACCACCACCAAAACCAAAGCATAGCTTCACATAGCTTCATGCCCTTACCAGTGGAAGTTTTATAAAAATTCTGGGCCATGCATTTCAAGAGTTTGATGGAAAAACTTTACATGTGCAAAGCATAAAGATATAATATTTTCTTTGCTTCATACTGTCCTCTTCAAGAGTTCTTCATGACATTCAAGGGTCATAACTCACCTGCTGAGATAGGCTGGTGTGGGCCACCACTTAAAGTTGCTACTATACCAAGTCTGTAAAAAGATCACTGTTATACACACATATATCTCATTTTTGCCATGGATTTTTATGTATTGACTGTCTATTGATGATAAAGGATTCACTGGCTTTTGGTACAAATGCCACTAGGCTTCCTCTAAAACCATAAGACACATTAGATCAACTACTCTTTTCATACTTCTGGTTTCAGCTCTCTATCAGGAAAAGCGTCCTGCATCAGTTCTTTCTTGTGTCAAATCTTGAGTAACACTACACTCTTACAAACATAGCATGCCGACTTGCTATCAACTCACAGTAGACCAAGCATGCTGACATTGCTTACAGCATGGTAAACAACACAGACCTCTAATTGATACCCCTTAAAGCACAGCCTAAAAACATGAAAGTCTCCTGTAACAAAGAGCTCTCTGCTGAGTGCTCAAGCAAGAAATTCTTACACCTTCTTCTACGCTGCACTTATGAACTAGGCAGAACCAGATCTGAAGTCTAGGTATTCAATACACAAGCACTATCAGAGAAGAAGAATGCACACACAAATTAAAAGAGTCGATGCCTAAGTTAAACAGCTCAAAAATACATAATTATTGCTGTGTCTTGATTATACATATAAACTGATCACAACTCCAAGAAGTAGAACAGGATTACTCACTGGAAGAAAATAGAAGTGTCTTTTAAAGTAGTTTTAGAAAGCAACTATTTTTTTATCCACAAGACCAGCCATTTTATTTACTTATGGATAGCTCAGAAGTAAAACTAGTGTGGTATTTGACAGCATAAGAATAGCTATATAATGTGAGATGGAAGTTCCCTCTCTAAACTCTCTGACAGCGGCCAACAGCAAACATATGGAGAAGAGAACGAGGCAGAAGCAGACACTGGTACCTCCTTGATACCCTCTGTGTCCTGGCAATCTGCAATTCTTAGACTTTCTGAACTTCATGTAATTCTGGTTTTAATAGCTCCGAGTGAGATTTCATTCATGGTTGCTTTATTGAATCCATGTAAACTTCTGGCATCTGTATCATCTTCTAACCATAAATTGCAGAGTTTAAATTTCTCACTGTGTGGAGAAATACCTAATTCAGTTTGTTTTAAATCTGCTGCCTGTTAACTTCATTTGATCTTGTAAAAGCCTGACTGGGAGAACAACAGAAATGGAATTTTTGTGGAACCTACAGAAGAATCAGAGGAGATAACTGCACATTTTGGATGTTGTAGGGGCTCCTGCAAATAAAATGCAACTTTCTCAGGTTAACTTGTTCAGAACTCTGCCTCAGCTGATAATAGTCTAAGAATTTTATTTTCTACTGTCATTTAGTGACTCACATGAAAAAAACTTCTGTCCTTTTCCAAGTTTAAATTGTTAATCTACAGATTAAAAAAAGATGCCTAAAGGTGGAATTATCACTTTCATTGACCACCTCAATAGAAAAACCTACAGCTGTGTGGATCTAGGGAATCAATTATATTTTAAAATTCTTCAATTAGAATCAATACACAACTCTGGAAAATCACCAATAGTCACTTCAATAGTCCTCTGATAATAGAAAGGAAAATGTAACATCTCACAGGCTAAATGATTCAAACAGCTATTCTCCTTAGCTCAGCTTTAAGACAAAGAAAGCATCATTCAAAATCAGAGTTCAGAAAGAGCCCTGAAATGAGGCTAGATGTAACATGTTAATAAATCCCCTCTTTCTATTCAGTTGATTTTATTTACTAGCTTTCCATATCTCTAGCTGTTTACATGATCTCTGTTACTGTGGTCACTTAAAATCTTAATAAAAGCTGGCTAGTATTTTTTTTTTTTTCTAAGGGGGACTCCTGTTTGTCTGCAAGCACAGAATGTTTGCAGGTGAGCTGAAATTGATGGCTGGGGCAGGAGGTCTTTACTGAATAGAGAGTCGAAGGATACCACCTTCTCCATAGGCACAGACTGCCAGAGCACGGGCCCTTGGGAGGCCATCACTGGAGCCTGCCTGTCCCAGTGCTGCCCAGTGACCCCTGGAGCCCCAGCTGCTGAGCAAAACTAACAACTAGGACACGCTGTGGACGTGATGACAGTTTCTGTATTTTGTTACAAAGTTAGTCATTTCTACGTGTTCACTTTGTGGGAAATCGTTAAAAAAAAAATAGTAATTGTTTAGTCCCAGTTCAACCAGAAATGCACACTAAATAAATTCTGAATGTTGACCAGCTCTGATTTTTATTTAACATATTCCAGTAGCCTCCTCCCCTTTCCTGGTGTGAGATGAGAGCAGATTAGTATCAGATGGCCTTTCAGCACAGTGATTTACCCAGAGACAAACCAGGAGATCTGAACATGTTCTCCCAAGTGCCAGAATCATCCAATTACTATAGGCCTGTTTTCCCTGTCTGCTCTGAGCCATTTAGGATATTGCAGTTTGATATAGTATTACAGTTAAAGGAGAATAAAGTAGATTTCTAGAGCTGTAACATTTGCCTAGAAGCAGCAGACTTTTAAGAGCCACCTGCATCACAGGTGTGAAGCATAATTAAGTGCCTTGCAGTTGTGAAAGGTCTCATCAGCTTTAACCTGTTGTATGCTCCCATTACTTAGACTTCATTCTCTGCTAGCTTCTGTATAAGTATTTAAAGAATAGAAGGGACAAAAGTGCTCCCTCCTACTTCCATATGTTTTTCTAACCCTGTCTCCCCTCAAAAAGTCAAGAGAACTAGCAGTATTTTGCTCTAAAGTCTTTCTAGTTCTTCTCACACCTTTCAAACATGATCTTGCAGCACAGGTATGCTACTGCTGTTTTGCATATCCATCTGTTATAAATCACCTGAAAATGAAGAGGAATTTAAGTGTGAAGTATGTCTACTTTGGGTGAAAATAAATTGGATTTGTATGTGGTACAGGAGGCATAAGTGAAAGCTAACATCAGTGTATTACAGTATTTAGTAGTTGAGCAGTTTTTCAATAATTCCATTAAAAATTGTTACTGACTAAGGCTTGGCATAGAACTGAGTAAAAGTAATAACATTTTACATACAAAACTGCTTTAAGGTTTGAAGAATCTATATATTGCAAAGAAATAAACTAGTAAAAAATGCTCCAAAAACAACAAAGTCAACAAGAACCTCAACAAAAATACAAATCAATCCCCATTCCCATAAGAACATAGCAGAGATGCCTTCAGCTCTCCCATTATCTTGACTATTTCTAATGAACACAAGTGTAAAAATGAGATTATTAGTGGATAATTTTAACACAATACCACGGCTCAGTGGAAGTCTCATTGATCACTTTTCAAAAATGGTCTATAACTTGGCTCACGTATTTGCACGAATCCTGATGTGGTGTCCATAACAGATAGCACATAAGCAGCGTTCACTTTGCAGTAAGCTGAGTCTACATACAAACTTCTGGCTCTCCAAGAGCACCACTGTCTAAACAATCCCTTCAAAATAGGGGCAACACAGCAGTAACTTTGGTTATTGCTATATTTCCTCTCAAGCAATTGTCTCAGGATGCAAATAATAATACATAATAATAACTATGAAGACCTTGCTTGAAGACAACAAAAAGCAATATGCAACATCATATATAACAGTGCCATCTGGTGACCACTACTAAAGGAGTGGCCTTCCTCATTATCTGATTAAAAAAGTTCAACAATTCTTCCCACATCACTTTTGGTTTCTCCAGTCCCAGTTGCGTAAGCAGTTTTATCTTTCAAAAGTTACAAACCCATCTAGAAGGGACCCACCAGCACAGCAGGAAAAGAGAAACTGTGGTGATGGCTGGGTCAGCAACTACAGTAATGGTTTCTCTTCCCAGTGGAAAAAGGACGCTCAAAATTGCTCCAAGCAAAAGAGCACTCAGCTTAACTACAGCACTTGGGCTTTGCTTAGAGGATCATATTAAGAAAGCAGCATAGCATCATCCCAGTTATAATTTGCTCTTTTGACAAGAGATACTACAGAAAACATGTAGAGTACACTTCAAAGTGTTTCTTAGATGAAAAATTACCCCTTTTGGAGCACGCTTTAGATACTATGATGATGAATTTCATACCATATCATTTACTAGACAAAACAAGAATTCATTATCAAGATTCCTGCACAATTACCTTAGCTTACAAAATTCAAGATGTTTTATGCTTTCATACACCATCACTGACAACAGCCAGATAATAAAAAACATGTTCCAATGCCCCAGTGACTGTTTTTTCGTGTGAACCATAAACAGAGAATATTAAATGGAAAGAAAAAACTGAAGATATTATAGACTTAGAGAAACCTGCAGGGTAATGGGGACAACATCTATTGTTTTGACTACAAAATCTACTAAACTACACATTGTGTACAAACATGGAACTAGACACTGAATTAAAAAAAAAAAAAAAAAACTCTGTGTTGGTTTTATTTTTCCAAAGAAAACTTCAGTTCACAAAATTGAGAGAGGTGTGATTTCTCATTCATTTCATAGGGCTAGCTTTGAGCTTTTCTCTTAATTAGACAGTTTCTTTGTTTTCTGTAACTTTTCTATAACTTTGTCATAAAAGAGTTAGTTCCCTGAAATAATGACTTCAAACAATTTTACAACCACTCAATACACTCTACAAAAATTACAGACATGGCTGTGTTGTCTAGGACTTCCACTTCTGCATGGCTCAGGCCCAGTTCAGAAAAGACATACACTGAAGCTTATCAAAATTTAATCTGAGTCGAAACATGATTGCATAGTCATCAAATATCTAAAGACATATTACAGTCATGTAAGGTACACAGCTATTTTAAAAATTCTTGAAGTAATTATTACGTTGAATATTTCTGATACATTCATTTGATCTTACATTAGGTTGATCAATTTAAATGTAAGTCACAGTTGCATCAACATTTCAATGCACAGATTGTATGCTATAAAGTTTATCGTTGAAAGTATTTCTGAAAAACCTCTGAAATACTGAGAATTTTATTTGACTTTAAAACAGTTTCACCAAAATGTACACTACATCCAGACTGAACTACTTATCTAACCACAACAGGCAAAAGGCATAAAGCAATGCAGAACTTTAATCTCACCTATGGGCCCGAAAAACATAAATGCAGGACAGCATCTGGAACAATGGCAATCTTGAAACTATCTGAACCTGGGGTTTGGATAAACCCCTTATCACAAGTGAAGGCAGATGAAAACCATGGATCTAAAAACAGTTCAAATACTGAATTTTTCCAAAATTGTGACAGTCAGAGCTGTATTCCAGCCACATACACTTTTTAAGTTCAATAATCTACAATAAAAAATTATTTTACACTAAGAAAATCTACTCTTCATGTCAAAACCACAAGGTTTCATTGCTTAAATCATAGACATGTATCACCATATTCTTTGGCTATGACTGCCTGCCCTTTACCTCTCCTAATGTTTGTCCCTGACTTCCACAAACTTCCCTCTTATCATCACCACCACACACATACAGACAACCCAGTTGTCCCCTAGTAAATATATATTTATATATATTTAAACAATATCACGAGAAATGCTAGTCCACATGGACTGCTTTGACAGTACTGGGGCTCTTGTTTCCTGTTTTCTCACTTCCATGTGAAGTTTAATATGATGATGATTTCCATTTTTAGAGAGCAATTTTCTGAACTACTATTCAGATCTGAATCATCTGTAAATAAAGACGCCTTTAGCTTGGCATCAGCTATTTTCTCTGCAGCACTAGACTTTGTTCTTGCCCTAATGAATTCCCAGTCATAATTTTCCCCAGATTCTGATAATACTAAATTTAGATCACAACAGATATTTTGCATTATATTCTCTGGCATCTTTGCACCACAACCATTGCCTTATATTAACTGCACTGAGTGCCATTTCTTCATTCCCATAGCTGTTTTTCCAAGAGTGCTCTAACATCTAATTATGTCAGCTAATACATAGAAAAAAAATATTTTTTCAGATGCTCATATGTTTATATAGTCATGTTGTTAAATAGATTTTACCTCCTTTCATTTACATTTTTTTGAAAAGTAACTGAAATCTGACCTTTTATTATTCATTTTCATACAAGTTTACAAACTTAAATACAACAGATCTCTATTTTAGACTACAAAATCAGGAAAAAAAAGACAAAATTATTTACAAGACTAAACCAAAAGTCTAGAAATTTTAGGAACTTCAATAATGAAGGATCTTTAAAAATAAATGTAAACAGATATCAAGAAAAATTAGAACACACCTGATATTCTCTCCTCACAGTGGCTGCAGTAAGAACTTAAAACTAACTTGTCAGAAGTAGGTAGTTTCAGGAGATCGAGCAGACAGCCAAACCTTTTTACCCTGAAGAGACGAGAAATTGATTTAAAAGGTCCATCTTTTAAACACAGGAGATAGGAGGGAACATTCATGTGCTGGTCAGGGTAGGAAATTACCAGGAAGCTGGTTAGATGGCTTCAACAAAATTGGGTAAGCCTGAAACATTTAAATGATTAGCAAAACAAAATTAACAAACATTTAGTTATTCCTCCAGCTGTTCTACAAGTTTTTTCTACTAGACTCCTCAACAGACACAAGGTGGACACAAGATCCATCCTACAGGTACTGACACAAGGTTATGTGCCATCTCCTGCTTCATACCCTGGGGTTAGGTTTCTTTTGCATAGAAGGGGCACTATGCACAGCAAGCTCCAGTCCTGTCCCCAGTTACAGGAATGCAGAACCAATGTTCACACACACACTACAGAAAGCACCTGCCTCACACATTAGACAAAGTTGAAATTGTATCAGCAGCATCTGGCCCTGTTTGCTTTTTAATGATTTATATGTGTAATATTTTTGCAATGCTATTGCTAGATTTTCCACATGCTCTTTTATTAGCAACATCAAAGCTGATTTCCTATATGTTTCCTATAAATACTTTGTTCAGTTCATGTTCTTGGCTTTTTTCTTTATATTGGTCTTGTGTTGTTCTCCTGACAGTAAGGCAAAGCAAAAATTATTTGAAGGGAGCAATAAAAAAAATGAGGTTTTTTAAAGTCTGAGTATCTTGAAAATAATATGGAAATAACAAAACTTCAGAAAAGCAAAATACTTCATATGCAAATGCAGTGACCCTCAAGAGTTTTGTCCCATGTTTTGCCCTGTATTAAATTGTTAACAGATTATTAAAAGCTTGACCAAAACATTATTTCTATCCTCTACAATTAAGTCAGATGCAAAGAGCACTCAAGTCAAGGGTTCTTCTTAATATAATTCAAAGGGCTCAATTATATTTAATATAATTACATTTAATTCAAAAAGCTCTGAATTAGACTATAAGTAGTATCCTGCTTTGACTTGTTTTAGTTTTGTATTGTTTTGTTTGTATTGTTATGTACACTCAGGCTATTCAGCAATAACAGTTCTTTGATAATGACAATTGTCCGTTTCACTCTTTTAGGAATGACTGATTAATTTTATTCCTTCCCTCTTAGCTTCTCTGTATTGTGCCCCAGCCAGTCCACTCACCTTCTCTCCTTACTGTCAGTAACTTCACCGAGTTCACACACACAGACTTAGTGTGACCCCTAACACAGGTTTCTTTTATGGTCTATTGACCAATTTACTTTAGAAAACAGATGAAATAGTCTCCTTCAGATTATTCATGGATCAATAATCCTATTTGCTACAAGATGATCCTCTGCTTCTTAAAACCTCTCCTTTTTATTACAACTATCATCTCACTAACTGAACAGGTCTTTAAAAATGATCAGCTGCAAGACAGTTAACTTAGCTGAACTCCCAATCCACTCACAGACATTAACATTTTAACACCCTATTTCTGTCAAATCTCTGAGAAGACTGGTTTTAGTAACAATCTTAATCTTTTTCAGTTCTAAAATAGGAAGAATAGCACAAGGTAATACAATAAACGATCCATCTTTTTGGAGTGAGAGAAGAAAGAAATCCAAGGCCCTCTCAAATTTTACGATTACATTTTGTGAATTTTGTGACAGAGCTCATCTCCACTTATCTGCCCAAGATGTTGGTATCTAGATTAAACTAGCTGTGTGGGCAGCCCCTGCAGACAGCAATGAAAGAACAGCACCTTCAGATAGCAGTCTGTTCCAACTCTGTACATCTTGATGATACACTTGAAAGCTTATATTCAGGTAACCTGCATCCTCATTGTTGTGTTTTTGTAGCTGGCAGTCAATAATGTCATGTCTGGCACTGTATAGTTATTCATTGAAATCCAGCCTACAGTAGTAAAAGGAATCAATCATGTATCCCAGTCCAACAACCCATCCTTGCCTGCAAAATGTTTCCTTTTCTCTACAAACATGCCATAATCAGCATAATGGCTGCGTGTTCACTCTGTTTCTAAGTAAATGTTTTATTCGGTAATTCTCAGCCCATGGAAACGCAAGTGTTTCAGAACACAACTCAATGCTTGATAGACACAATAAATCTTTCTCTGTCTTTTCTTTTGCCGGTATTCTCATCAGTGTGTTTTTGATCAGACCTAACTCACAGCACTTTTATGATTTTTTTCCTGAACTGGTTTATTTCCACTGTAATTAAGCTTTTTTTTTCTCTTCGAGGTTCTAAGACTCCCACCATTCAGTAAAACTGATGGTATCCACGCTTCTTGAGACTGATATTGATCTCAAGGATTTCCATTTTCCAGATGTTTTTTAAGAGATGGCTACCTAATCAGGCTATGTTTTTATATCCAACTAAATATTTTCTTTAAAGGGAGCCACTTCAACAAGAAGCATTAACAGGTAACTTCACAATTTCTATTTTTGTCTGTAATCTGTGCTGTTAGTCAAAACCAGTAAAACAATGACTACCTTATAGCAGCAGACCTGAGGTGTCTACAAAGGCAAAAGTTTAGAAACATTCCCTTAAGAGTTTTCATTTCTTGGCAACCAGTATGTTTCACACTCTGGGCCTGACTTACATGACATTTCAAGACTCTCAGATAGTTGCAGGAGTAGGTTATCATTTAATAAGTGTCCAAAGAGCATTCTCCAGATTTGCATGTAAAAAATACGATAAAATTTTATATCTTGGCCCCTTCTCAAGGTCTATGGATCCATGCAGGGGCTATAGCCACGAATAAGCACAGAGAAGGAATATTTTAGGATACAGGTAAAGACACCCAGTGATTTCCCTAGGTCTTATTCCGTAAAGTTGGATTGTAGAAGAGGATGATTAGTCTAAGGATCATATCCTCTAAACAGACTGATCACTTTTAAAGGATAAATCAGCTGGGTCTGTGGTATAGATGTAAGAACAAAGGCAACCTCACAAAAGCAAAAGATGTATCTTTCCATCCTGTTGAGTTCTGCTTTCCCCCTCACACCCCAAGAGCAATATTTATATTAAACACAGTTTCCTTCAGACAACATTTTCAATAAACAATTTACCTATGATTGAAATGAATACTTAACCCACCATATCTTCCATCATTCAAGGTTCCTCCTTTTAAAAGGCCTGGTAGAGACCTCACTAGATCTCAGTACAAATAAACCTGGCACACAAACAACATGTTGTAAGGCCTAACTATGTGGTTTGTAAGATGACAGAGCACGTTCTCTGATGTGTTCAGCACCTAAAGTTCTCAACTGGTGGCATTACAGCTAGCAAAACAATATTGAACTGAGCAACCACTCCAGATAACTGGTCAAAATTACCTTTATTGCTGTACCTTTGTGTTCTGACGTTTAAAACATGCTGTGATCACCAGTTACCAGTTTCTGAAATCACACAGTTACTGGTTATCAGCAGCTTATTATCACTCATTCTGCACCTGCATTCCTTTCTAAACATACTACAGTAAAATTAATTACTTTTCAGCTTGGTCTAACTGGTCAATTTATCTAAGATTCAGACTTCAAAAGACTATATAACACCGAACCAACATCAAATTCTGTTAAGATGGGAGGCTGAAAAACAAAGACTTGCCAAATCTTCTTGGGTCTTATGGGGGGCAATCATCACTGATGACCTGCAAACACAGACACAAATCTACTTCAACCATATCAACCCTTCATTTTATTGCTATGGGGCTAAAACCTGCTGGTAGACCCAATGAAGTAATTGCCCTTCTAAGGACTGTTTAAGCTTAGCTTTGACTACAGAAAGGTGAAGGATTACAATTTATCATCTGCAGCTGTGACATTTTTCAGTATGGCACAAACCCCTGGGGTCAGGAGTTCTACCTCAGATCCAATCTCTTCTCAAATTCCTGCCCATGGCTTCCCACCCCAATCCTGTCTCTTCCTCTGCTTCAGTGACTCCACATGACTGCTATTCCACCCAAATGCAGCCACATTCCCATATCACTTTGCTTCTCATGCTTTCATTCATTTTTTTTTTCCTTCAATACCTTTTGCCATGTTGCCTTTAGCCACACTGGTTTAGCCTTCAAAGAGCCCTTCAGTTCAGAACAGAATTAATCAGTTTTGTGAACCAAGGAAAAATTTGACCCTGGAATATTTGCACACAAAAGGACCTGCTCTACAGCATTAAGGTTTAAGAGCTTCCTTCTGACTCCCATAACAGTTCAAATCAAGATGAGCAATCTTATTTGTTATCAAACAACTGTCTTTCTGGAATCCAGTATCTTAGCCATGAACACACATGGGGACAAGCCTAAATTCCAGTGTTATCCCAGTTACTTGCAATTATTAATCACAGATCAGCTTTTGAGCTCCAGCCTTGCAGAGAGCAGACAAACCTTCATCTGAATCTGAGTTGCTATGAGTAGAGCTGAGTGGGGGGAAGCTAAAAGGGCTGCTTACCTTGCTCAGCTCTCAGCCTGAGAAAGTGGCACAGTCCTCTGATGCTTTCTGGCAAGTGTCATGTCAGACAGCTTAAAAAGTCTACTTAAAAGCTTTATTTAGTTGTACTTCTGCTACCTTAAAACTGGCACAACCTTTCATTAACCTGGTGTGATGTTTACAAGACCGTTCTAGCAGATTAGTTAACAGCATGGAGGTACGTTACAGCATCATTTCCCAACTGTTTCTTATTTTATACCTTAGGCTATAATTCTAGTTTTATTATTAAGAACTATTCCCCTTCAAAATAAAAAAAAAAAAAAAAAAATCAATGTGCATCGATGTTTAAGTTGTTCCAACACTTAAACCACAGAGCTGAACTGAAAGACAAATGTAATACTAATAAAGCTGACTCCTTCACACAGCGAAACATGATCTACAAGATAACATGATGTCCTGGTTTAACCAGGATAGGGTTAAGTTTCCCCAGCAGTGGGGGGGAGCTCTAGCCGGGTTATTCAGATACCATGCGGACGTCACATCCTGGCAGGGCACATTTTCCTGGCGGGGAGCGCGGTGCACACGTGGTTTTGTACATCGTGCTTCTCACTGCTGTATTTGGTAGCTATTTTGCTCTGTTCATTGCTATCACTATTACTGTTACTGTTGTTGTTTGTTGTGTTGCTATTGCACTGTTGTATTAAACCTTTCCTTATTTCAGTCTTGGGGCTTTGTATTTTCACTCCCTTTGTGGGGGAGGGGTAGCGGCCGCGTGGTCTCAGACCCTGGCAGGGGCTAAACCACCACACATGAATTAGAAACGATCCATTTTGTGGGAAGAGATGTATTTTAAATGAAGACTGCCCTCAAGTTTCTGCTTCCCAAGCTTCTTTTAAACAGTGTGAACAGGAAAATGTTATCTTGTTTGAACTACCTTCAGAGACTTGAAACAGTTTTCTAGTGACCAACCCAAGTTTTTCCAGGAGTTACACAAAAGCAGGACTCCCTACTTTAATCAGAGCATGCAGGACATGGCTCCTGAGAGCACTGGCAGAGGGGCTCAGACCCACACTCAAGCCCTCAGCCTGTCAGGTTGTAAGAGAGGCCCCCTAACTATGCACCTATGGGCTTTTACAGCAGTTTCTTCTCCAGCTGCACTTCCACTTTTGCATACCTAAGGAAATGATCAGGAACTCAAATTTGCATCTACCAAATCCCAAAACTGGACTGTAGTGTCAGATTCTGGATTTGACCAGGAACTGTACCCTGGAGCCAAGAAACTTTTCCAGCTGTAAGTTTTGTTGAAACTGGTACACTTCCATCAAAACTTTTAAGTTTTAACAAATTGGCAGGTTTTGATATTAAAGTGACTTTGTCAGAAAAATTCCCAACAAGCTCGAGCCCTAATTCTGAATAATACAGCCAAGCTTTCCAAAAGACTACAAGGATTCTTCTGTTTAATCAACTGCTAATTGCTACTTAAAAGTAACAATACATATTTAAAATCAAAAACTTAATGGAAATATTGAATCAGTGTAGATGATGCTGACATGCCTCAAATTTATGAGATCTTTACAATGCTAAGAAAGACTATATTAAATCACTAGAGACTAAACTGGGACAAGAAAAAAGAAAGATAAACATTTTCAATGGCATGGACATCTGAATATTTTGTAGGTATGCTAATTCTCTGTGTTCACAAAAAATAAAATCACAAATGCATAATATATTGGTTTTAACTGTTTTCAGATATCTCAAGAGGAGAGAAAATAAGTTTTCATGGCCTAGAGAGCCATGAGAGAGGGGCAAATACTAGATAATAATTTGGTTAACTGAAAGAGCTCGTTATCTTTTCATTTTGCTAATCATAAACTCCCCGATCTCTACTAAATTATAAGGGATAGCATATAAAATGCCTGTGCTATGGTAGATTCTTAAAGCAATCTTTAGGCACCCCGGTGGGGCTCGATTTTTATGGGTACTGCACACCTCATAGTAGTCCCCCTGTGAGGTGTAGGCTCCTAGCTATGGTAAACCCCCATTTCATGATTTTACCTACTGTCTTTCCCAGGATCAAAACCTCATCTATGCAGACCTCAATACTCTTCCCCTAGTACGTCATCAAGAATGCGTTGTGTTTTCCTCTGAAACACCTCAGGTGCCAAACACAACCTAAATGGCAGTTTGAGGAAACTGTCTCAGAGGGGATGTTGAATGTGTGCAAACATGTGCTCTGTTTTTGTAAGGGCACCAGCCAGATCCCTGCTGATGCATCAAGTGCAGGAAAGTATTTGGCACCAGCCCCTAGTCCCAGAATTTATCCCCTTGTAGGTAGTGGAAAAATGTTCCATTTTTAGTTATTCAATTATATTGGGGCTATACACAAATGAAGCATTCTGTCTGTCTTGTTGTGCAAAGACCAGTAAGTCTATCCACTTGGCTGGGCCCAAAGACCCAACCTTTTTCTACTTCTATTTTAGCCCCTATTTAAACAGAGAGGTATTTGCCTATGAGAACTAATCTCAGGACAGGCAGGGGGTCTCTGCGTTTCAAGTGCAGGCCCTGATCATTGCTCTGTAAATAAACCCAGTCTGCTCTGTATGGCTCCTCAGCAGCCTCCTACAGTTGCAGTGAGTTTCAACACTGGGGGTGTTTTCAAGTGCCCATTCTATAACTTAAGACTCATCTCTCATTTTACGCTTACAAATTTTTATTATTTGGGAATCACTCAGAGGCAAAGTGCCTGACAAAAGTTTAGTTAACTAGTTTTATGCAACAGAGGCCTTACTACTAGAGGGTCATTTCTACTCATTTAAGTAACACTTTCTGAAAGGTAGTTCATCTCAAGGAGAAACCCAGTGACCACAAGCACTCAGACTCCTAATCTGGGTCCTCAGACCAAACAACATGGACAATTTACTGGACTGTGTGGTGCCTCCACAACAGAAACTGAAATGTAGGGGGAAAAAGATGGTGACTGCCTGAATTTTGTCTTGATATGGAAGAAGAATAAAGTCATGGGAGCTGAGAAGCACACCAAGTTCATTAAAACATTAGTAGGAAGAAATTTGTTCCAATTGATTGTTTGGGGGTGTGGGGTTGTGTCCCCCCAGAAATGTGTTGAAACTGAAGGATGAAGGAAATAAAGAAATAGGATCAAAGACAGCAGAGATTACCATGAGGGAAGTAATGAAGCCCTCAAGGCAGAAAAAGAAAGAAAAAGTATGGACTGAAAGAAGGAGTTTCCTACAAAAGAGATAGGCAAGAGCACAGTTCCATCAAAGCTAACAGGAAAGACTAAGAATGCTCAGACAGGATTAAGAGCCAGAGAGGTAAAGGAAGAAATGTGCCATGGCAAGACCTCACCATTCAATTCCAGCTTTAACACTCATGCTGGTATCTTTGGCACCATCAATTATATTTTAGTCACGTCTAGAGGCCCCAACCATCCTGAAGCCCTTCTGCACTCATCTAATACACTTTAGAAAAATGTTTATACATATATTTGTAATTTAAAACTTGAATCTAATTAGACAAAACATGTTTCATTTAATTAATTTCCAGTAAAAATGAAATATATATGCCTTAATACATTAGAGTTTTTCCTAAGTGCCGAGAATCTTCTAGCATTCAGACATCTCTGTAATGAACTTTAACAAAAGATTAAAAGGCCACTTTGTAAATGGAACAAATATAAGCAGAGGGGAGACAAGTTCCTTTTTCTTTTAAACAATGCAGCAAAGCATGAGGCCTTCCAAATAATAAAATAATGTTTATGACCTCCCTTCTTCTTCCCATAACAGTCTTGATGTTAAGAAAGAAAATCTTTAGCTCATCACTAGCACATTTCTCTTCAGCATCTCATGCTGAAGAGCCACAGAAACATAGAAGTACTGACTTGTTAGGGGCCTTCTGACAGAGGGTTGAAACAGCTGTTGTATTGGATAACACAGAGAATCAAGATTTAGGATATCTGGAAATATACTGTGGTGCAAATAACAAAGCACATAAGAATTAGGAAACCAAAAATTTGACCTTGCTCAGCTCCCTCCAAGTCTCACTGAAGCGAGGAAGAACATGTTTTCACTCACACAGAATGAGCTATTCCAGCAGATGCAACCCCGAGCAGGTTTCTATTGAAAATGACGACTTAATAGAAGATGAAAAAACATGGAGTGGAAGCATCTCCCCTCTTTCCAGACATCTTCTAGATTCATAGTGCACAGAGTGGCCATCAGAGTTTCTTAGCACCAGAATAGCAGAAAGCTTCTGATTAAAGAGGAAAGCTGAAAAGGGTACCTTTCTTTCACTTACCCGATACAGAGCAAAGAGGATTATGTCCTCAAAATCT